>NC_057864.1:392815580-393115580 GCF_019393635.1 Dromiciops gliroides | reverse complement strand
TTGCCTTATTGTACATTTAACTCATTCTATTAGTTTTCCTTGAATATGAAATATATGGGAGAAGAAAATAAAACAAGCATAAAAGCTCAGACTTGCCTTGATTTTGTAACCTGTCTCAGCACTACACACTCAGGGGAATAGGAAGTCAGAAAACCAGTTGAAGCTGACAAGTCATTTCAGTCTTGTCCAATTCTTCATGACCCTATTTGGGTTTTTCTTGGCATATATATTAGAGTACTTTGTCATTTCTTTCTACAGCTTATTTTACAGATGAGGAAACTAAGTCAAAGAGGGTTAAGTGACTTGCCCAAGGTCACACAGATAGTCTCTCACACACACAGTCTGAAGCCAGATTTGAACTCAGGAAGATAATGCTCTCTGACTCCAGACCCAGCACTCTACACTGCACCACTGTCAAAGGATATATGTCATCTTTAGATACTAAAGCTATTTACCTCTTCAGGGTAAAGGATACTCTTATAGCTGCTGGTATCCTCAGAGGTTTCTTCCCACTCTAACTATGTGATTTTGTGACCTTTCCCTGGCCTTGTGTGGTATCCTCCACCCCTGGAAAAAAAATTAACATGACCATCTATGCAGAGTTCTTTATTCCATTCCCAAAGACTTCACCTATGAAGTGCAGGCCCTGATAAATGGGAGATTATCAGAACAACTTTGGCTTAGTCATTGAGGAATTCATGGGGGGACAAATTTGGAAGTACTTTGATCTGGGCTAAGAACTTACACATCTCTTCCAGTTGGCCAGATTTTTTTTTCTGGCAGACAATACCAACTGGCACAAGGGTGGATAGCATGTTCCAACTACAGCTGGAACACATCTCCTTTCCCTGGGTGATAGCCAGCTATAACCAGAGGCTGGCGACTTCCATGAAGAGACACTTATAGTCAGCCTTAGAGTTCTGTACTTCATGGCTACAGCTCCTTGAGTTAAGATTCTGTACCTTCCCCTGAGGTCTTCCCCACAAAGGGTTATCCTTTAGGAACATGGGGAATGCTCTCAGCTGGTGGTAGAAGGCACTGACAGCCAGCAAAGGAGGTAATGTATGCCGAGGCAAAAGATCTCTGGAGGCAAAAAAACCATATGTTACCTAACAAAGAAATCCAGGAAATAAATTGGAGAAACTGGAAATGAAGAGTCAAAACACAGGGGAATCAAGGAAAATGGGATGAAGAAAAAGGGAAGAGAATGTCAGAACTGGAAGATTTGTTAGGCTGACCTTTCCTTCTCAGGGCTTTGGCCAGCAGGCACTCCTTATGAACTTGCACTGTGCCCATCCATCTGTACATCCAGGAATCCTCTGCCCCTGGGCTTGTGGTGAAGATCAGATACTGTCTAGCTAAATGCATGCTGTAGGGGGCAGCTAGGTTGAGCAGTAGATAAAGCACCAGTCCTGGATTCAGAAGGACCCGAGTTCAAATCCGGCCTCAGACACTTGACACGTACTAGCTATGTGACCCTGGGCAAGTCACTTAATCCTCATTGCCCCACCAAAAAAATAAAAAAATAAAAATAAAAAATAAATGCATGTTGTAATATGTAGTAGGTCAAAATAGTGTAAGGTTAAAAGCATAAGTTTAAAAAAGTGTTGCCTCCTGCATATGTGGTCTGATCAGGGCTCAGTGCAACAGAACTATCAGCTCCTGTTTTCTAGACTGTGTGCCTTAAACATTACCTTGACTTTCTTGGCCACTTTGTCAGATGGTGGACTTCTATTGAACTTTCAGTTCATTAAAACACCAAGGTCTCTTTTTTATCAACTGTTGTCTATTCCTATAGATTCCGGATAGTCACAAAACAATTCTAGGTGATGAATTTGTACAGGAGCCTATTGATAAAATTAAACAGAAGCACATGAGAAGGGGAACAATCCACCTCTCTGTCTGCTGTGATTTCAATGACACCTACCATTAATATAGTGCTTTTATAAGGTTGGTAATATGCTTGCCAGATATTACAGGCATACCTCATTTTATTGCACTTCATTTGATTGTGTTCCACAGATATTTCGATTTTTTACAAATTGAAGGTTTATGGCAACTGCACTCATCCTTTCCCCCAAAATCCTCCCCAATTTTTCACTTCCCAATTACTGTCAAGTAAACTATCATCCTGTAGATAAGGGGGGCCAGTTATTCCCAAGCCACAAGACATTCAAGCCAGCATATCTGAAGGAGCAAGGCACCCTGAAGGAGAAAGAGGAAGCAATATGTGCCAGGCAAGTCAAACAATCACTACCAACCTAACCACCATCTCTCTATAGAGCACAATGGAGAAAACCCAGTGCTCTAAACTGAAGAGCCTTA
This sequence comes from Dromiciops gliroides, assembly GCF_019393635.1. Taxonomy (NCBI): domain Eukaryota; kingdom Metazoa; phylum Chordata; class Mammalia; order Microbiotheria; family Microbiotheriidae; genus Dromiciops; species Dromiciops gliroides. The sequence goes on along the minus strand of NC_057864.1, from coordinate 393,113,255 downwards.
GGAATAACAGTGCTCTGAGCCACCAGAGCTACTTCCGTAGCTCCTGAAGCCATCATAAAGGGGGAAAATAATTATAGATAAGGCCTTACTTTCTTCACCACCAGAAGCAATAATTGCTGACCAATTGTCACTGAGCCACAGAAGCAGAAGAACCCTGGGAGAACCACCCCCTAGACTAGAATCCTGCTTCCAGTCTATCCCTCAATGACATCATCTGTGCAAACAACTCCTCTGGAGAAGAGGCCAATCGTCCCCACCAACTGCCAGCCACAGGGCAAGCAACACAACCTAGCTGAAGAAGCAAGGCATTCCGAAGGAAAGATAAATTAGGCTGTGCCAGGAAAATCCAAGCATTACCACTCTGACCTGACTCTGACCAATGGAGACAGTCCAGGACCCTAAGCCCAGGAGTCTTGCTTTTAGTGCTGTAGCAACTGCTCCTGCAGGCAGATACTACAGCTCCAGCTTCTGAAGATGCCAAAAGAAAAGTTCTTGCCACCAAAGTCCTTGGCACTGTCAAATGGTTCACATGAGAATTTAATGATTTTTATCAGTGGAAATGGCATTAATGTAAAGGCATTATCATCAACTTTACCACTGAACCCTAAGGAACATGGAACCTTTCCATCTGACTTGTAGCTGAAAACTACCACGTGTTGGCTCCTCCGTTTGAAGGTGAACCCCTCGAGATCAGGGACTAATATGATTTTTCTATTTGTGTCCCTAGCTCTTAGCACAGTGCTTTGTACATAGCAAACATTCAGTATATGCTGCTTTCTTTCTTCATTCATCCTCCCAGCCCTAAGTGTCATCCTTGACTCCTTGCTTTTTCTCAACACCACCCCCTCACACATAACCTATTTCCTGTCAATTTTAACTTCGAAACATTTGTCATGGGTGCATCATCTCTCCTCTGACACTGCCAGTAACCTGGTGCAGGCACTCATCACGTTGTGGCTGGACCGTTGCAATAGGCTTTTAGTTCATTTCCTTTTCTCCAGAATCTGGATACTCCAGTCCATAGCCCCTCAGCCATCACAGTGAAATTCCTCAAATGCAGGTCTGACCATACCCATCTACCCTCATTCAACAAACTGCAGTGACTCCTTATTAACTCCATGACTTAATATAAAATCCTCTTTTGGCCTTTCAGAGCCCCCCATATCTGGCCCCTTCCTATTTTTATAATCTTTTTAGGCCCGAGTCCCTTTCATATACTACTCTACAAACCATCAACACTGTCCTCCTTCTTGTTCCTTGTACTCTGTTCTCTGACTTCATTTTCACTGACTGCCACATATGCCTTCTCTTCTCCACCTCCTGAATTTCTTCGTCTCAGTTAAAATCCTGCCCCTGCAAAGTCTGTTCCAGTCCCCCTTAATTCTACTGCTGTCTCTCTGTCTCTAATTTATAATGTGTATATGTATATGTGTGTGTGTGTGTGTGTGTGTATGTATGTGTATGTATACATATATCATATTTGTATGCTGTAGGGGAAAAAGTAAGCACCTATGAATAAACTATGTGTATATGTGTGTGTGTGTGTGTGTGTGTGTGTGTGTGTGTGTGTTCATTCATAGGTGCTTGCTTTTCTTCCCCATTAGATTGTGAGCATCTTGAAAGCAGGGACTATTTTCTGCCCTTCTTTTTATCACCAAAGCTCAGCGCACAGTGACAGGCACAGAGCAGATGTTTAATAAATGCTTGTTGATTTGACTTAACTTGAAAGAGGATAGGGTACTTGACCAGCTCATACAGCTGAATTTGAGAAGTATGTGGCAGAATATGAACTCAGGTCTTCCTCATGCCAAGTCCATCATTCTATGTATTGTGTTACTTTGTTGCTTCTCTGCCTCTAAACAGAGCAGGATGGGTCAGGTATTTAAGGAGGAGGTGTTGGTTGCGGGGGAGAACTATATGTTCTAAGGCCAATGCCTGATCCTTAAGGGAACTCACTTAAGGACATATAGTTAATAAATTAAGAGCCTTTCATACAGATCCTCACCTAGAGAAAGGGAGCAGTTTTTCGAATGATGCATCAGAAGAACACTTTGAAGCAGAGCTAAGGACATGCCTTTTCCATCACTGGCATATTCCCCTGGCAATCCTCACCACCTTGAGGATTTATTTGGGAATAAATGTTCCTAACAGTACAGTAATACATTTCAAGTATATTATGGGCCAAATGGGCTTTTACAGGCTGGCTTGGGAAACTAACCATCAGATATAACACCGTTTCAATGGGAAAATGCATCCTAAAAGCTCATTTCCAGAAGTTGGTTGCTTCCTCAGAATAAAACCTGCTTATAAGTTAAGGACTGTATGTGTTTGTATGACTAAGCAATTAAAAACAGAACTTCTATTAAAAACTCCAACAAATTCTTAATTATAAAACTGTCCTAATGCCAGGAAAATAGCCAATCCAGGAAGGCCTTTTTTTAGACATCTGCCTCAAGTACAAGTTGCTCAAATAAGCAAATGAAAACTTCTTGGGGACAAAGTTAAGTTCTGATGTTCTGTCACATGGTAAGTAGCAAATGAAATTTCCATTTAACACAAAACAGGCCCTTGTTATAATCTTACATGTAATTCATTTTTTTTTTTTTTTTTTTGCGGGGCAATGGGGGTTAAGTGACTTGCCCAGGGTCACACAGCTAGTAAGTGTCAAGTGTCTGAGGCCAGATTTGAACTCAGGCATTCCTGAATCCAGGGCCGGTGCTTTATCCACTGCGCCACCTAGCCGCCCCCTAGTAATTCATTTTTAAAAAAGAAAGGCAATGACCTCGCCTTCCCTAGAAGTATTTGGCAGTGTCCTGTAGTGGTCAACCTTCTACCATGAGAGTGGCCTAAGTGACCTCTAAAGACCCTTCTAATAATTAAGAGATTTACATGATTTCAAGGTCTTGATTTTTTTGTTTGTTTGTTTTTTGTTTTGGTGAGGCAATTGGGGTTAAGTGACTTGCCCAGGGTCACACAGCTAGTAAGTGTTAAGTGTCTGAGGCTGGATTTGAACTCAGGTCTTCCTGAATCTAGGGCCAGTGCTCTATCCACTGTGCCACCTAGCTGCCCGATTTTTTTTTTAAACAACAAAAAACTTCTTGAAGACAATGAATATGTAACTTCTAGATTCATCTGTCCAGTGGTACAGTGCAAAGAAAGTTGAACGCAGGGGACCTGGGTTTGTGCAAATTTATTTTGATTTGGGGACCCTACCTTTAGGCTGAGATTAGAAAGCCTTGGGCCCTCAGGGTCTCTTCCCCTCCCCCTCTGCTTCAGCTGAGCCAAAGAGTGCCAGACCTGGAGTCAGGAAGACCCAAGTTCAACTATGGCCTGAGACACTTAATAGCTGTGTGATTTGGGGCACGTTATTTAACCCTGTTTGCCTCTGTTTCCTCATCTGTAAAATGAACTGGAAAAGGAAATAGCAAACACCTTTCACTGTCTCTGCCAAGAAAACCCCAAATGGGATCCTGAAGAGTAGGATATGACTGAAAAATGACCAAACAGCAACACAGATTGAATGCATTAATAACAATGAAAAGTACAATTCAAATTATTCCTTTGAATCCAGACTGGAACACAAAAGATTCCTGCTGGTGCCAAGCATCCTGAGGTCAAACACAGTGGCTGGCTGGACATGGAGTCTTCAAATCCCAGACAAGCCCCCATATGTCAACCTGAAAATTAATGAAACAAACAAACAAGAACATAAGATATGACTTCTATCTAAATGGACAAACCCGGAAATGTTATGTTTTAAAGAGGTGAGAAGTTTGAGGCAATGCTAGCCTAAGAGGAATGAACCAGCAAGGTGAGCTCTATCCTGCTCCAACTTTACTTCAATTTCTGTTTTCATTAGACTTATTCTGTTAAAGGAAGTGTGTCAGATTTAATATTATTTCTCATAAATACCTGTGGGCTAGCCTCTTCTCATGAAGCTGCATGGGAGTCTCACAGGAGGGAGTCAAGTCAACAAGCCAATTAAGCACTTATATGCTAGGCACTGCTGGGTTTTAGAGAATTTTGCTCTAACTGGGGGCATAAGCATGAGCCATTTTATAACCAGCCTTCTAAGTAAAGAATTACTAAGAATTTAGTCCTTATATTATAAATCAGTGTCATAGGTTGCCTATATAAAAATATGTACAATATATTATATGTACATGTAATCATTTGTATCTACATATATGTGTATAATATATTGCAGTAAGTAGGTAGAATAATGCTAGGTCTGGAGTTAAGAAGACCTGAGTTCAAATCTGAATAGATAATAACTATGTGGTGTTGGGCAAGTCGCTTAACCTCTTTGTACCTCAGTTTCCTCAGTTTTAAAATGGCTACAATGATAACACCTACCTCTTAGGGTTATAGTGATGATTAAATGATATCTCAAAACAATTTGCCAATGTTAAAGTGCTCCATAAATGTTAGCTGTTATCATTTAATACATATATGTGTATTTTCATGTGTGCCTTAGTTTCCTCAACTATAAAGAATTGACCTTTAATTTCTATAGTACAAGTAAATCCAGATGAGTAAAATCTTCCTACCATGCAGGACAGCACCTTCTCCAAAACTTAGTTGTACACAGTTATCTGGAAGGAGTTGCAAACTAGGGCTTTTGCTTATTGCATTTAAAAATAGACAAAACATTCTTACCTGATGAGCCCATTTTAAAACAGGCAAGTAGTCAACACAAGAATGAGTTTGCAAACCCTTGATCCAGAGTATGGAGAAGTTGTGACCTAACCAGGGTTGGTGCCACAACTACTATGTGTCAGAGGTGGAAATGAAACTCGAATTTTCCTGGCTCCAAGGTTATTTCTCTATTGACTTGATCATTCTGCCATTCAATTCTGAGTTCATATTTAAAAAAAAAAACAGTTAAATGCCTTGAGAGTGAAAATTAGAAATTGTAGTTTTCAGAGAAAAGAAAAGAAATGTTTCCCCATCTGTAAAATGAAGGACCATGCTCTTTGAGGGTCCTTTCAGCTTTAATATTATCTAAAACTCCATTATCCCAAGTCATAAAGATGTAAGAAATCAAAATTAAGAAACTGAATTTTAATACATTTCAAAGGAAGGGCCTGAGTAAAGATAAATTAAACTTTGAAGAGTGGAATTTATTTTCAAGCACAAAAGCAAACCAGAACATATATAGTTATGGCTAAACCCATAACTATAAAGAGTAGAATAGCAAATGAAAAAAAGGAACAAAATGTTGAATCCAGGGCAGGTCACCAAGGAAGAGTATAAAGAAAGAGCACAATTATATAGGAGGTGAAATGAAAAAAGTTCGACTAGGCAAGGAGAGGTAGCTTGTTAGAGCAAAGAATGGTAAATGAAAACCATTCTTCAATTACATAAGGAGAAAGAGAAGGACCAAAGAAAATATCTCTCTAACAGTGAAGAAGGGAAAGTTGTTAACAGAGGACTATGAAAAGGCAAACACTTTGAGTGTGTGTGTGTGTGTGTGTGTGTGTGTGTGTATGTGTGTGTGTGTGTGTTTTCTTTTCTCTTTACAAACAATATATCTGGGATCAGTTGTCTAGACTGAGCTCTAAAGCCAAAGTAGAATAGGCAAAAAAGTAATCAAAAATTGGAGTTTTTTGTAATGCTATATAGAAATCTGTATTTCTCTTAGCATTCTTAGGAATTGGAGGGATGTTATACAGCTACTATCCATGACTACTGAGAAATCTTGAATAATAGGAAAAGTCCCCAAATCCCAGAAAGGAGTACAAAAGTGATCACTCTCCCCAAAAAGGGAAGAAACCAAGAATCAAAGGAAAAAAAAAAAAAAGAAAACAAATTTCAGTCATTATAGTCTATTTAATTTAAGTGACTCATGTTATTAGACCATTAAACACAAGGAATTGATTATCCAACATATTTTATTGTTTATTGGGCTAAAATTTAAAAATCTATTGAAGGGTTTAGATAATTTAATAGATGATAGATTGACAGTTGGCAATTAAAAAAGGTAGAGATGTTAAAGATACATTCCTATTCTTTGAGGGTACCATGTAACAGGAAATGCCCTGCTTTGACACAAAACAACCCCTGGTAGTTGGTCAAATACAAGACAATAGCTTGGATTAAATTCTTATTTCATTTTACTGGGGGCAGGGGAATCAAATCATTACAAATCATTGCTTTATAGGCCAGGAAGAAATGACTAATAGCTATGTATCTTAAGTTCAATTTAGGAAATATTTATTACATTCCTACTTTGTACAGAATATTGTGCTAGGCTCTGTGGGAAAGGTACAAAGTTTAGATTAAGATATAGTCCCTGCTTTCATGCAATTTAGAATCTATAATATTATTACAACACATGCACAAATAAAAATTAAAAACATTGGTATATATTTATTAGTGATGCACACAATGTGTTCCATGAAATATGAGACAGAAAGGATAATTTATTGCACACTAAAGTAAATGAATGATGATGAATAATAAAGGCAGTAATATTTGAGTTGAATTTTAAAGGATTGGTAGGAATCCCCACCTCTAAAAAAGAAATGAGGGCATTCCAAGAAGAAGTAACAGCATGAACAAAGGCACAGAGGAAGGCAGAAGAGTTTTTTCTCATTACCAAATTTGGTTAGAATGAAGGGTATATAAGAGGTTGAATGGTACCAGATTGTATAATGCTTTGAAATGGAGGTGAATGAATCTGAATACTCCTCAGTAAATATTAGAGAATTACCGAAGATTATTAATTAAAGGACTATATCTACCACATGGCCTGAGCTCATTAAGAAAAAAAAAATCCACCTCTAGGAAGTCCCATACTCATCTGGGTGAATATGATATCCCTCTCTCTTCCACTCACTGCAAGTTCTGTAGGTATGTAAAGTAGGTAGTGTAGGCACGTGCATGTGATCCAAATTATCTTTGGTTCCTATAGAGCAGACCAACTTCTATCTCCCAATTTTGCCTCTCTCTGGATAATTGTGCTAACTTAGCTATCCAGTGGATATGGATTATTGTTGATCTATACAATTAGAATCAGGGCTTGAAACCTCTCCTCTAGCAAAACCCATCTATTCTCTAAATTTATTAAATTTCCCTAAATTCTAGTCATGTGATGCTCCATAATGATGGACAAATGTTTCTTCATCATCTCCATCATTGTATTCTGTTCAGGTTTGCAAAGCACTTTATAGATGTCATTTTAGTTATTCCTCCCAATAACCCTGTGAGGGAGGTACTATTATTATTCCAATTTATAGATGAGGAAATTGAGTCTAGAGAGGTTAAGTAACTTGCCTATAGTCATATAATATATATGTGAGGGCAAGAATTTGAACTCAGGTTCTCTGGTGAAGTTCAGCACTATTTCTCTCATGCCAACTAGCTACCTCTTGGCATAATAAAGCATCTACCACTGAGTTTCACCCTGAGATCTCTCCCAGATTCAGGTAGTCCCCAGTGAGGTCAAAGACAATTCTAAATCAATACTTTTGGGGATAAACACAATTCAGTTTTTATTGTAAAGCCTAAAATCTAGCTGTAATGTTTAAAATCCAATGTGTGGTCACCTTAAATTAGAAAAGCTTTAGCACCAGTCTTTGGGCATTAAGCATTTATTAAAGTATAATAGGGGTTAGAAAAGAGAAAGAAAGGGAGGAAAAACAGCCTTCATCTACCTATCTAAGAGAAAAAAAGCATTCCTGCTGCCAACAGCCAGTTCCTGCACCAAAGACCACACTCCTTTGCCTCTTCTCCCAGAAGCCCCCTCTGAAACAGGAAATAGGGCCATCCACACACACACACAGCTCCAAGCTAATTGGCTGGTAACACTGATAGACAAGACTCATGGGCGTTAGGCATAACTTCCAGATGCCAATCCAACCTTCAAAACCCCAGAAAGGTCACTTCCAGACACCAAAGTCACATGTTTCCTTTTCAGGCCAGAGCTTCCCTGCAATGTCTTTCTTAGCAGGTTGGTGGCACTCCAATTCTCACATTATTAACTCCCATAGTTTATTCTCTTGCAAACATCCAAAGAATTATAGACAACATAAAATAGTTAGCAATCAATATTTAATTCATGTGCCAACAGGGTCAGTTGTTATATGAAGACAGGAATCTGGTACCAAGGAGTGAGAAGTAGCAGTGTGAAGCAATAGAAAGAATATTTAAGCTGTAGTCAAAGAACCTTAGTTCAAATGTTGTCTGTTAAGGGCTAAAATTCTAGCTAGTCTGTCTAAAATCTCTAATAAGTGGTTGCCAATAAATTATAAGCTTTAGCAAGAGTTAGACTTTTAAGCATTTATTAAGGAGAATAAGAATTTGGTAAAGAGAGAAAGACCTACATTCATCTATCTATTAAAGGGAGAGAGCATTCCTAGCTCCACTCTCTGCCGGAGTCCATAGGAAAGGGCATGAGTCAGAGTGCCAGGCTCCCCCTTCTTCCTCCCACAAGCAAACGTCACTTCCTGATGCCAAAGAAAAGACTCATAGTCTTGCCCTCAGAGATATTCACCTCATGGCGGAGTTTTTCTACAGTAAGTCTCCAGCAGGTGGCATCATTCCAACCATTACTGTACCCGCTTTATTTCTTCAAGAAATGGGGCATTTCCTTGATGAAACAATCAAAAATAATAACAATATAGAAAAGGGAGAAAGGAAAGTCCATTTGGAAAAATTTAAAGGGAAAACAGCCAGTACTTAGTAGTTTAAAGGGACAGGGTAGGGGAAATTTCTTACCCAACCGGAAGATCAGAAGATGGAGGTTTTAGCTTTCCTCTTCGTGGTCAGCCATCTGTTTAGGGCTAAAATTCTAGCTAGTCTCTCTAAAATCTCTAATAAGTAGTCACCAATAAATTATAAGCTTTAGCAAGAGTTAGACTTTTAAGCATTTATTAAGGAGAATAAGAATTTGGTAAAGAGAGAAAGGCCTACATTTATCTATCTATTAAAGGGAGAGAGCATTCCTAGCTCCGCTCTCTGCCAGAGTCCACAGGAAAGAGCATGTGTCAGAGTGCCAGGCTCCCCCTTCTTCCTCCCACAAGCAAATGTCACTTCCTGATGCCAAAGAAAAGACTCATGGTCTTGCCCTCAGAGACGTTTACCTCATGGCGGAGCTTTTCTACAGTAAGTCTCCAGCAGGTGGCATCATTCCAGTCATTACATGTCTCTGCCACCTACTCTCTGTTTGGGCAAATCATTTAACTTCTGTTTACCTTATTTGTTTCCCCTCTAAAGTGAAGGGGTTAAAATTATTTCTAATTCAAGCTCTAAATCTATAATTCTATGGTCTCTTACAGCATGGAGTTCATAAATTCAGGATTTAATGAGAAATGGAATTCCCCAAGGCCAGTGCTTTGCCATTGGACCACAAAATGTTGTTGACATGATTAGCTCATTAAAGACTAGAAGGATTACAAGGTTTGTCATAGGGGGTCAGATTGATACATTTCTCCCAGGAAATGACAGAACTAATTGTGGTTTTAAGGCTGCAAAGGAGATAGGAGGGAAGGAAATAGGGGGAAAGTATTTATACAGTGCCTCCAATGTGCCAGGGCTACTCTATAAGCCTGGCACTATGTTAAACACTTTACAAATAATAATAACAACAATAATGATAGAAATAAAATTTACATAGCACTATGTGCTAGGTACCATGCTAAGCATTATGATAATAATAAACAAACAATTATATGATGCTTACTTTCTGTCAGTCACTGTCCTATGTAATTTACAGTCATTATCTCATTTGATCCTCACAATAATGTCATTATTGCTATTTTACAATTGGGAAAACTGAGGCAAACAGAAATTATGTGACTTGCCCAGGGACACACAGCTAGTAAGTGTTTGAAGCCAAACTTGAATTCAGGTTTTCCTGACTCCTGGTCTAGTACTCTATCTACTGTACCATCTAGCTACTTCTAGGGAGGAGAGTCAGAAATGTGTATGTATGGCTATATCTCCATTCTACCCTAACACTTTCCTTTGACCTTAAGACCATAAATCATGGCATATCTTTGAGGTGATCATTTCCCATTACTTTTCTGTTGCATACTTTGTCTCTCATTCCTCCATTGGACAAAATGTTGTGTCTCTATGGAGATGGTGGGAGGGTATATAAACAGAGCAGAGGGGCACTAAGTTAGTCACATGACCAAATTTTTACATAAGGAAGAATAGGCCTGAGTTGTATGAAGGTGGATTAGGTTAGGGGATTCTCACCCTATCATCAATAAATTTGGGGTTTTTTGTTGTTATTTTTTAAAAATATTTTGACAACTATATTTAAATATAGTTTCCTTTGTAAACTTCATATTTCATGCATGTAAAATGATTATTCTGTGAAGGGATCTGAAAGTTTCACCAGATTGCCAAAAGTGTTCATGACACAATAAATTTATAGACCCCCTCATTAGACAGAGATGAGAGTAGATCAGGGAAGAACTCTTACAAGGCTATTATTTTGGCTCAGAAATTAGAGCCTATTGTAGAGAGGTGAAAGGCAGAACAAAGAAGAAAGGACAGTCGCAAGATACATTGTGAAGGCAAAATGATAGGTTATATCATAGTGGGCTGGATGTAGAAGATGGAGGGAATAATCAAGGATACTACCAAGATATTGAAGATCAACAGCTACATGAATTGAGGTGCTGCTGATAACTAGTAATTTATTCAGAAGTATGCTTGAGAGGAAAATGAAGCAATTCTATTTGGAACCTTGTGCATTTTGGATTCTGCAGGAATGTTCCTAACTTATGATCAAACAAGGATAAAAGAAGTTCAAAAGATAAAACAGAAAATTTTTGATTGCATAAATTTCAAAGGTTTTTCATAAAGAAGTCTAATTCAGTTAAAATTTGAAAGGAAACAGTTAAATGTGAAAAACTTTTATAGAAAATTTATCCAAGTCTCATTAACATGATATATAAGGAACTAATTCCATAATAATAGTTAGCATTTTTCTAACAATAATGATAACTAACATTTACATAATACTTACTACGTATCAGGCATTGTGCTATGTATTTAAAATTATTTTCTCATTTAGTCCTAACAACAACCCAGGGAGGTAGGTGTTATTAATTTCATTTTACATTTGAGGAAACTGAGGCAGACAGAGGTTAAGTGACTTGCCCAAGATCACTAATCTAGTAAGTGTCTAAGGCAAGATTTGAATTCAGTTTTTCCTGACTCCAGGTGTGGTGCTCTATTCATTGTGCCATCTAACTGCTACATAGTCTTTAATGTTTGTAGATTACTTTATAAATATAATTTCATTTTATTTTATCCTCACAACAACCCTGTTAAGGAAGTTCAATTATTATTTCCATTTTATAGAAGAAGAAATAGAGGCAGACAGAGGCTAAGTGACTTGCTCAGGGTTTAGGAAGTCACTGAGGTCAAATAGGACCTCAGATCTTTCTGACTCCAGGTCTAGTGCTCTATGTACTACACTATCTCGCTTCCTCAATTCAAATGCATAAGAGCAAGATAAGTGGTCAAAAGATGTGAAGAATAAGTTCTCAAAGGAAGAAATCAAAACTACCAACATCTATATTTTTTTCTAAAAAAGCAACCTTACTCCAGATCATTAATATTTTAGAGTAATGTATATTAAAACAAGTCTGAGATTCCACCTCAGACCTACCAGCCTAGCAACAATAATTTTTAAAAAATGACAATGGTTGAAGGGGATGTGGGAAAACCAGATGTACTATCTCATTGTCAGTAAAGACATGAATCATTCCAAGCATCATGAAAAGAAATTGCTAACTATGCCCCACAAAACACTATATACTTTTAAAAAATTAATAGTACTTTTCTAATTACATGTAAAAAGTTTTTAACATTTTTTAAAATTTTGAGTTCTAAATGTTTTCCCTCCCTCTCTCACCATCCACCTGCTTGTCATTTCTTATAGCACAATAGTATTACATTCATTCATATACCACAACTTGTTCAGTAATTCCCTGATTGATAGCCATTCCTTCTGTTTCTAATTCTTTGCCACCACAGAAAGAGCTGCTATAAATATTTTGTATTTTCCCTTTTTTGTGATCTCTTTGGAATACAGACCTAGTAGCAGTATTGCTGAATCAAAGAGTAGGCAGTTTTATTGCCCTTTGAGCACAGTTCCAAATAGCTTTCTGGAATGGTTGGATCAGTTCACAACTCCACCAACAGTGCATTTGTGTCCCAATTTTCCCACATTCTCTCCAACATTTATCATTTACCTTTTCTGTCATGTAAGCCAATCTCATAGGTGTGAGGTGATACCTCAGAGTTGATTTAATTTGCATTTCCCTAATCAATAGTGGTTTAGAGTATTTTTTCATGACTATAGATAGTTTTAATTTCTTTGTCTGAAAAACTGCTTGTTCATATGCTTTGGCCACTTATCAATTGGTTCAGTTCTATACATATTTGTGAAATGAGGCTGTTATCAGAGACATTTACTGGAAAGATTGCTTTCTGCTTTGCTTCTGATCTTGGTTGCATTGGTTTTCATGGTGCAAAAATGTCTTAATATAATATAAACAAAATTAACCATTTTACATTTTGCAATTCTCTGTCTCTTGTTTGGTCATAAATTTTTCCCTTCTCCATCTATCTGACAGGTAAACTATACTTTGCCTCTCTTAATTTGCATATGGTATCACCCTTTATATCTAAATCATGTACTCATTTTGACCTTATCTTGGTATACAGTATAAGATGTTGGTCTATACCTGGTTTCTGCCATATTGTCCCAGCAGTTTTTGTCAAATACTGGGTTATTATCTCAGAAGCTGGGGTCTTCATAAAACACTAAATTCTTTTTGCCTTTTTTTTTTGGCCTGGCAATAGCCATACTAAATTTATATCTCAAAGACATCAAAGAAATAGCAAAAAAAACCCTATGTGTAGAAACATATTTATGATAATCCTTTTCATTATAGCAAAGAACTAGAAACTTAGGAAGTACCTATCAATATGGAAAATGGCTGAACAAATTATGATATATGAATGTAATGGGCCATTAATGTGATGGAAGGAAATTATGGAAGTGATACTTTTAGAGAAACCTGGACTTAGTTAACTATAAAAGAAAAAAAGCAACCACCCTTCCCACTTATCACTTCTCTGAGCAATATCAAGTCTCTCTCCTTCCATAAACTTGACTCAGATCACAGTGACTATAAGACAGCAAAACTTGCAAGTGTTTTTTATATCATCTGCCCCTGCAGTGACACTTTCCTGAATTTGTCCTTGGGTCCTCTGAACTTCAGGGCCAGTGCTGCCAGTTGTGCCACCTATCTGTCTCACCTCAGATACTTACTAGCTATGTGATCCTGGGCAAGTCACTTAATCCCAATTGCCTTAAATATCCCGGTCTATCTCTAGTATTCCTGATATATATCTTGTTACTGGACCCACATGACTCTGGGGAAGAGAATGAAGTTGGTGACCTTGCACAGCTCTGCCTCACTTAAATCCAATTCAGTGCAAGTCATGACATCACCCTGATGTCATGGTCCCCTTTGAGAACTAAGGTTTGTTGTTTTGTACTTCATTCTTGAAGAGTCATGAAGAGAATGAAGGACAAATAACAATAAAGCTATCCCCCCTAGCAATGCTGGTGAGCTTGTTTTCAGGATGGATCATGAGGTATTCCAAAGAATTAAACGACTCAGTGACTCTGTTTTAAGTTTTATTAAAAGACTACAAGGCCACAGGGAGACATAAAAGAGAAAGGTGTCTGGTTTGGGGAGATGGAAATGGTTATAATCATAGTGAAAAATATAGGTCATTTTCTCATTCTCTTAGTCTCCTCCATGTGGGAGGTTCATATACTATTGCACATGTTCCTAAAACCTGTATTAACTTGTCAGATCACAAGGGTCTCTCTTAAAGGATATCTCTTTGTCTTGAGGTCTTGTTTCTATGTACAGTTTCTGTTTCCTCTCATCCAGGATGATTATTAATGGCCCCTGGTTACTGTTTACTTAAACTTCTGTTGATATTGTTTGTTGATAAGAACTTGAGTCTTAGTTCCTCTGTTAAGCCCCTGGTTACCTCCATCAGACTCCATCAAGCTCAATGAACATCTTGGGGTGGAGTTTTCAGCTATATTAATATTAACAACAATAATAAAAACAAACATTTGTATGACACTTAATATGTGTAATATCTGTACTAATATGTATTAATTGCTTAAGTGTGCTCTGTAACTATCATCTCATTTGATCTGCACAACAGTGTTATTATTCCCATTTTATAGATAAGGAAATAGAGGAAAGCAGAAGTTAAATGAATTGCCCAGGGTCAAATAGCCAATAAGAGCCCAAGGGGTGAGAAAATAATTATTAATAATTAATTTCTTGGGGGACCCAGAGATTAGTTTCAATTCTTTCTCCTTCCCACTTCCAGAAAGTCCAATTCTTGAGGAACTCCAGCAAATATTATCTGGGACAAGCCCAAGGGAAGAAAAGGAATGGAGACTGATTCTTTTGTCTAGCTCAGTGAACAGATGGAAATAAACCACACCTAGATAATGGATTTGCCTTTGCTCTAGGGTAGAGTTTATTTTAATTTGGACCACCCTCAAGTCATGTCAACCAATGGAACTGAATGATGCTTTGATCAATGTATAATGACTTGCCTCTATCAAGAGAGGAGAAAAAGCATTGACCACATGAGACTTCTCTCTCTTGCCTCCCTGAACATGCTCCCTTGGCTCAGAATACTGTCTCTTGATATGCTCTTCCTTTTATAGGACAGTGTAGGTTTTGTGGGGCTTCTGAATTCTCCTTGAAACTCCATGTTGTCTCTCTGATCTGGGGCTTTTCTCCTACTTGTACTAACTGGCATGTGGTCAATACTTTACTAATGTATAATAATTAATTAATAAATGCTTACTACCAAAATGGGTACAATAGCCATTAATATATAAGTAGCAATCAGTAACTTTAGAAAATACACCATTAGCAAATAATTTTTAAAAACTAGGTGGCCAGATTTAAACTTTAAACTTAGGTCTTTTTTTTTTTTTTTGGTGGGGCAATGAAGGTTAAGTGACTTGCCCAGGGTCACACAGCTAGTGTCAAGTGTCTGAGGCCAGATTTGAACTCAGGTCCTGCTGAATCCAGAGCTGCTGCTTTATCCACTGCACCCCCTAGCTGCCCCCTAAACTCAGGTCTTTCTGACTCCAGACTTTGTGTTCTATCCACTGTGCCTCCTAGCTGCCAATAAATTGGGACACTGGCATGAAATATCAGCACCATCCCTCTCATTCCAGGTGCCTTCTGTGTCTATCTTGTCAATGTTTATAGAAGAGGCCTCACCTCCAAACACAATGCCATCAGTCTTGTCTCACAGTGTTATGACTTTGAAAGTGTCCAACACTACAAGATACGTGTTTTTAAAAGACTGTCTGCCCACCTCTAGCCTGCAATTGAGCTTCACTCCATTTGGGAGGGCCCAAGCCTTTCCATCACTCCCTGAACACACCTTCCCACTCCAGTGGTTTCACACTTTCCTTAGGAAGAAGAAGAAAAATATTGTTTGGGTATTTTTGTTATTGTTGTTGTTAGAAACTGGGAGGGAAGGGAAGAGAATGAAGAAGTATCTTTATGGAAATTAATTGCCATACATTGATCTGTATAAGAGTATAATCCCTGGGAGGAGGAGAGGAGAAAATAAAGAAGAGTATTGTTGGGACCTGTGTGTTTTTTAAAATAATTACTATTGCTATATAAGTTTTGGGTAAGCATATTATTTTATTAATACTATATCAGTAAACTATTGACCATGAGTCTCCCTAACTTCTCATGGTCTCAGGCCATGTGGTAGAGAAAGCAACCAGAGAGCTTCAGCATGCCAGTTAGAGCAAGCAGGAGAAAAACCCCAAAAGACCCATTCTGTCTCCCAGAGAGACTGCAGGTGATCTCAAGGAGACACAAGAGAATTCAGAAGACTTACAAGATCTAGAAAACCAGAGAGCCACAGTGTGCCTGGCTTCCTTCCCAGAATGTTTCTCCTATTTAGATAGAGTTGGGGTCATTATATATTGATCAAAACTAATTGGTTAGCAATCATTCAGTTCCATTGCTTGACATGATTTGAAAGTGGTCCACATTAAATGAGCTCTAGTGATGACACAGGGAAAAGACCTTCAGGAAAGGCCATTATCTAGGTGTGTGTTTTATCCATTAGTCCTTCACTGAGCTAGACAAAAGAGTCTATCTCCATTTCTTTTGTTCCCTTGGGTTTGTCCCAAATAAGATTTGATAGTTTCTCAAGGAGAACTACACTTTCTGGAGTGGGGGGTGGGGGGTGGAGAGGGAGCAAGCAGAGAAAGGATTGAGATGATCCCTGGGTCTCCCCAAGAAATCTATTATTAATTATTCTTTTCTCACACCTGTAAGTTCTGTGCCCTATAAGACTCTTCTCTTAAAAACTAACTCCAGGGGCAGCTAGGTGGCACAGTGGATAGAACCCTGGCCCTGGAGTCAGTAGGACTTGAGTTCAAATCCAGCCTCAGACACTTAACACTTACTAGCCGTGTGACCCTGGGCAAGTCACTTAACCCCAACTGCCTCACCAAAAAACAAAAAACAAACAAAAATTAACCCCATTATAGGCTCTAATTTAGTATAACACTTTGTCCTAAACTTTTATAAGGCATGAAGAATGTCAGTGAGCATTAGCTCTGAGTTCTGCCCTTTCTACCAAGTAGCCCCTATGATCACCCATACCTAAGCCTTAGCTAGGTCCTGAATCTTCTCATGTTACTAAGAAGATAAATGACTTGTCCAAATTCACACAAGTATTGAATGACTTAGCTAGCATTTTAACAGAGAACTTTCTTTTTTTTTTAAATGTGGGGCAATGAGGGTTAAGTGACTTGCCTAGGGTCACACAGCTAGTAAGTGTCAAGTGTCTGAGGTCAGATTTGAACTCAATTCCTCCTGAATCTAGGGCCAGTGCTTTATCCACTGCATCACCTATCTGCCCCCCTGAACAGAGAACTTCTTATACATTACTGTTCCTCTGCTACTTACTATCTGTGTAACTTTGCTCAAATTATTTCACCATTCCAGACTTCATATTCATCTACAAAATAAAGGAATTTGGATTAGAAAATTTCTGAAGTCCTTTTCATCTCCAAAAGTCCATTTTATAGCAATTTAATAGCTGTAATTAGAGAGGCAGCATGACATAGGTGATAGCACATTGGTGAAGAAGACCTGGGTTTCACTGAACTCTGTAATTATGGGCAAATTGCTTAATTTCTCTGAACCTCTGAGGCACCATCTGTAAAATAGGGAGACAAATACCTGTAGTTTGTACCTGAGATGTTTTTCTGGGTTTCAAAAAAGGTCATATGTGCAACAATGTATGCAAACCTTAGTGTAATTTATCAATATGAGCATTCATTAATTGGACAGAATATGCTGAGTTTCTTCTCCAGAGTGGATCAGACAAAAGGCAGTAGGCTTTAATTTGAGGGGTTTTTGGCAAAAATACTGGAGTGATTAGCCTTTTCCTTCTCTAGTGGATTCAGTGGATCCTTTGATCAGTCAAACAGAAGTTAAGTGACTTGCCAGGGGTCACACTGCTAAAAAGTGTCTGAGCCTGAATTTGAACTTAGGTCTTCCTGATTAACTCCAGTCTGTCCACTGAGACATCTTTCAGTGGCCTATGTGGCTTCAATTTTAGGAAAAACTTAAGCATGAAAATTGAATTAACTGGTTCAATTTTAGAAATTACATTTGTTTTTGATCTGATGATTGTTTTTGGCATTATACCTTTCAGGGAGAGTCTTTTCATAAGATCACTGACTGTGTCTGTCCTGTGCCATGGCCAACTCTATCCACAATGGACCAGATCCTTGGCTTCTGTTGCTTAAAGCATGGCATTTTCCCAATCACATGGTACTGGGTATTAGAAAAAATGAAAGAGGGACACCCACTAGCTGCACACTAGGGTGCCTCCTTCTCATGAGAATGAAATAAAGCCTTTGTCACTTCGCTACTGAGTTCCTGAGAATTATTGAGAAGAGGATGGATTTTTCCCTTACAATTGGAGTTCCCACGGAGATGTAAGGAGCTGGGGGGCCCTCTGGATTCCAGCACTCCCAGCGCCCTTCGCCAGCGATGGTCGGAGCCCAGAGGGGGCCACCCCAAACTCCTGAGTCCAAGGAACTCAGCAGAGACTTCGCAAACGCAGGGTGGAGCATGCTCACCAAGGGGTAAGAATTTATCAAAACAGGGACTGCCGTGGGCAGGAAGGAAAAGCCAGTGCTCTGGTTTGTTAGGCTCATGTTGGGGAGTCACTGCTGTACATCTTTTGCAGGGGTATTGGGTGAATTTATGAATGAAAGCTTACCTCCCAGGATTGTGAGGATAGAGCAAAATGTTATTGGGGTTTAGTATAATGTTTTGTTTGCGGGGGCAAGCCAGGAGAGAGGTCCCTGAATTTCATCTCAGAAGAGAGCATGGTGTGGAGGCATGGCCCTCTGGGATGCCTTTCTCCCTGAGTAGATGAGCAGGTGTTTGTGTGTGTGTGTGTGTGTGTGTGTGTGTGTGTGTGTGTGTGTGTGGTGGTGGTGGTCCAGTGGGGTCATCATCTGACTGAAGGGGTATCTTGTTGGGGGAGGGCCATCCCCCACTGGTGGTGGCTGAGGGAATTTGGGTGAGGGGCAGCTTCAGATCCCTCAGGTCATCTCTCTATCCCCCTCACCACACCTAATCTTCTCTTCCCTGGGGGTAGGGGAGAGTGGAGTGAAGGGCGGTGGTCCTGGAGTTACTCAGTGTGTCTGTCCTTTGGTTTGGTTTTGTGGGTAGGGGGTTCTTTTAATTTGCCCCAGGGAACTTCTCTGGTAAACTAGGGCCATTAGAAAAACAAAAGGGTTTGCTTAGGGTCCTTCTAGAGTCTAGGATTAACAAAGATTGGTTAGCCCCAGACAATTCATTTGCTTGGGAAAGGGGAGTATAAATTCAGTGACTTTTCTTAGAAAAGAAAAAGTTAAAAAAATGTTTGAGAATTCTGCTTTAAAATCCTGAGAAAACTGATTCCATGTTTTAATTGATAAACTGTTGACAGATGGAAATTATGGTAATATTTAGCAATTGTTGCATGCTATTTTAAATTGGTTTTATGATTTTGCTAAGGGTTAAATACTGTTTGAGTTTATTGATTAACTGAAAGCTTTCACTGCAGCTTTTGTGTAAGAAATTGTACCTATATAGCCCTCTTCCTCATTGATTCAGATAAAAGTTTTCTATTCATAGAGATATTCATTCTTTTACATTAATTGCCTTTTTTCTGAGTTATCAGATCTGAGCAAACAAGGTGCCAACTATCCACGGGGAGGGGGAGAGAGGACTCAGTTTCCCCTGCACTGTATTCCATGAGGCTTGGCAACTTGTGTTCTTTTATGGTAACCCCACGATCATCCCAGGAGGCATGATACACAACAATGTTGAATTGGCCATGGTATCTGGTACCAATGTTATTCGATTCTATATGAAACAAGATGAAAATTCTATTCTTATTGTCTACTATTAAATTAGAAGGGTATAGGAGTATAACTTTATGGACTCTTTTGCAGGTGGCTTGGGGAAATTTTTAACATCTCAAGTTTGTTTCAAGAGAAGGTAGAGGAGGGTGACTTATAGAATGTTTTATGATGTTAATAATTTGTTAGATAAAGCTTTGAGCAGCATGGGGCATTCTTGGCATCTCTCACTGGAACAGCTTTTCACCTCCTGATGCAGGATCTGGGGTTCCTGGCTTCTCTTTCTTGGTTTTGGGTGTGCCATGGTGTCAGGTGGTTAAAGTCTGTAGGTGCCAGGTGTGCCCAAGGTGCCAGGCATGCCAACCAGGGTGCCAGGCAGTTAAAGTCCTAGGTACTAGGTGTGACAAGGTGCCAGGACATGCCACCCAGGGTGCCAGGCAGTTACAGTCCATAGGTGCCAGGCATGCCAACAAGGGTGCCAAGCGGTTAAAGTCTATAGGTGCCAAGCATGCCAACCAGGGGTGCCAGTGCGGTTTGAAGTCCATAGGTGCCAGACGTGCCAACCAGGCCAAGTAGTGTGCCGGTGATTGGAGTCTGTAAGCACCGGGTGTGCTAAGCAATGTGCCAGGAGATGCCACGCAGTGTGCCAGGCGGGGTGGACCCCAAGAATTCAAAGGGTTCATTAAAGCTGAGGAATGCCATCTATTTGGGAGACAAATTAGAAATCTGGGATAAACTTGAGAAGTATAGAGGAAAATGCAAGAAGAGAATGCTAAAATATTGTTGCCTAATATGGGCTGGGATTCCCTCAAGGGAGGTTCAGTCCTTTTGCCTAAATTTGGTTCTACTGAAAACTGGGTCTGCCAAGCCTTAAATGTATATGTGATCCTTACTTGGGAAGGGAACCCGAGTTCCCAATAATAGAAATGAAAAGTAAGCTCTCAGATATTTCTGGCCCTCTCTGCCTCTGTTTCTTTACTCTGACAGAAGGATTCTGGCCCAGACTCCTCAAGTTTCCAGCTCACCAATTAAGCCTGGAGACTGGGTAATGATAAGAACCTGGAAGAGCAACAGTTGGAACCTGATTGGGACAGGGCCGTTCCTGGTGTTACTTTTTACTGACATTGCAGTGAGGACTGCGAGCGAAACTGGACTCACTACTCTCAAGTAAAGGGACACCTTTTCCAGAAGAAAAACCAGAGCCAAACATGAGCAGTGGACTGTTAATAGGGAATCTGATCGACCAAGGGTGAAGTTTAAAAAAGACTTTAATGTACAATATACCAAGCTGGTACCAAAAAGGGGGAAGGGAGGTAACATTTTGGGGTAGTGGGGCGCTGTCAGGCAAACAAGTAGTGGAGGAGCAAAAAGGATTTGGTATATGGGCATCTGAAGGAGGAACTGATCCTGTAGGAAGAATAGGAATATCCTTTGAAAATCCCATGAATCCTACATTCCCCTATCCTTTTAAGACTCCAGAAATAACCTCTCCAAGTCCAGAAGGGAAATTAGGAAACCCTGAAAGTCCTGAGTTACAAGCCAGTGAAGTTAAGGATGTGAGACAGACAGTGGAAACAGAGACTGGGTTTGGAGATTCAAATGCTCAGATGGAATGGATCAGCGCTTTGGGAAGACCAGCTACCCATACTCTTAAGTCCGCATTTTAGCCTAGAGGGGTTCCGGTGTCTCCTTCAATTATACCAGAATGGGTTGGCAAAGGGTGAGAGTTGCAGGGATTTGGAGCTACTCTTCCCTGTGATAAAAAGGTCAGCAGGAAAGATCATACCCACTTTTGTTGGAGTCCCAGAAAACCATCCCGCCTGTCTCTCCAGATGGGTGAGAGGTTTTCTGGTCTTGGGTAATATGAGTTGTGTCCAAATATGAGAAGTAACCGAGAACAACTCGGTAGATTTTTCATCCCTGATCCTCCCCTGAGCTGACCTATGGTGGTATTGTGGTGGAATATCAACCTTATCCCCTAAATGGGCTGGGACTTGTGGGTTGGTGCAGCTGGCCACCCCGTTTACCATGGCATCTGAGCATTTCTTCAAATCTGAGTCTAAATCAAGAAAGAAACACAGCCCAGAGTGGCAAAAAGGGTCATCTGATGCTCTAATCTGCCTAGATAGCATAGGATTCACAGATTTAGACCAAAAGGCAGAGGAGATATTCAATAAATGGAATGAGAGGAGCCAAATAGTCAAAAATAAAGAGGAAGGATTGTGAGAAATGGGTAGTTGTCTCCTCTCAATGTGGATATAACAGTCAGTCATACTCTCCCTGTTTGTAGGACAAAGGTCTCAGATCCCTTCCTCCCCCTCAGGTAAGCAAGGTCACATGCTTCAAGGAGCCCTGGTCTCAATAAGGTCTGCTCCAGAGTTGTGTCCATATAAGGAAGTATAAGGTCCACTCCTGAGTCATGCCCATACAAGGAAGAGGGGTGGGAATACTGCGTTCCGATTAGCTAGTTTTTGCACGTAGATTGTAACCCCACCAGTGATGAAAAAGGGGAAGGTCCATTCGTGTTAGGGACTAGGGTATTTAAAACGGCCTGCGAGCCCCCTTTCTGGGCACCCACCAGCTGCACACTAGGGTGTCTCCTTCTCATGAGAATGAAATAAAGAGCCTTTGTCACCTCAAAAAAAAAAAAAAAGAAAAAGAAAAAATGAAAGAAAAAAAAAGAGGGAATAGAAATATTTTCTACTTCTTAAGAACCTATTTACATTTGCATTTCCATGACCTTCAGTATCCAATCAGTTACTAAGTCCATACTCTTTCTTCTTGTACTTCTCAAATCCATTGTCCTTCCTTTCCCTTCAGTTGTCACCACAGAAATCCCCATGCGTATACTCTTACTTTTACACTATTGCAATAGCATCCTTATGAGGCTAGATGTTTCAAGTCCTTTCCCCTTTTCTGATTCATTTTTTCACATTGTTCTTTGATTAGGTTCCTAGAACACAAGTTTCATTGCTCAAAAGACCTCAAATGGCTTCTTCATTTCCTGTCTACAAACTAAAGTCCAAACTCCTTATTCAGGTATTTAGGTACTCTACAATCATGAACCAACCTCCCTAGCTTTCCAAATTCATTTTACACTAATATTCTAGATGGACACGTTTCTATTAAATTGGTCTTGCTCATTCAACAAATATGCTACATGTATCCCCTGTGATTCCTGTCATTTGTTATTCAGAGTTTCCCCACCTCCACCTACTCTATACCTATGTATATTGTACCTATGATTTCAACTTCCAATTCAAATCTTAATTTCTTCTGTAAAGTCTCCCTTGATCACCTAGCCTTTAGTGATCTCGCTTTCCTCACCTGTAGCCACTAATAGGTTCTGGTAGCTTTATGGTCTCCTTATTTTATGTACATATTCTTAGGTCTACAACTAGGTCTACAACTAGGTCTACAACTAGGTCTACAACTAGGTCTACAACTAGGATGATACTTGAAGGCACTAATGACATTTCATCCTTTTTTTTAACCATAGCATGATGTCTTGCACATATTTGGTGCTCAATAGTATGTATTTCTGAAATGGCCATAGTCACATCCAATGCAAGCAAAGAATATAGTGAGTCCAATTCATCATTGCTAGAGAATCTGGTATTTAGTGGTAGAATTGGTATTTTTGATTTAGTCTCTATTTTTGAATCTATGTATACTGATTACAGTGGCTACACTTGAATTAACCCAAAATGTAGACATGTTTCCTGTGATTTTTTTTTGTAAATGCCAAACTATGAAGTATTTCTTTTAATTCAGTTGTCTAAGTATCTACATTTTTCTAAATGTGTTCTTTTGTTTTGTTTTAGTAAGGCAATTGGTGTCAAGTGACTTGCCCAGGGTCACACAGTAAGTGTTAAGTGTCTGAGGCTGGATTTGAACTCAGGTCCTCCTGAATGCAGGCCCAGTGCTCTATCCACTGCACCACCTAGTTGCCCCTCTAAATGTGTTTTTCATAGGTAGCAGTGGCATTAGTACCTTACATCCTGCAGACACAGCTAAATCAGTTCATTGAATCAAACACATAAAAAATATTTGCAGTGATAATCAAATGTTTTTATTATCTACACTAAATGTTACATTCATTAAAAAAAATAGTTGTCTTTTGGATCTACCTTCTCTATAAGACTGCTAATATCATTGGAAACTTATGGTGAGTGCTCATGGAGAAAAGTTTTGCTCCTGTAAAGCAACAGACTTATCCAGTGTCATTGTATACCTCTCCAAACAAAGAATCCAGTGAGAGTTACTTAAACCAGAGCTACATGGAGTCGATCCCCTAAATCAAAAGTGAACCTATTCCAATACATATGCATGCTTTGGAAGTTGTAATGTGGGTAGTTTCTTTTCTTTTTTTTTTTTTTAGTGAGGCAATTGGGGTTAAGTGACTTGCCCAGGGCCACACAGCTAGTAAGTGTTAAATGTCTGAGGCCAGATTTGACTCCAGGGCTCCTGACTCCAGGGCCGGTACTCTATCCACTGTGCCACCTAGCCTCTCCAATGTGGGTAGTTTCTAATGATACTCTAACTGAAGGCTGACTTTTAGAGTTGGAATGAACAAAACATCCAAAACAAAACAAAAATCCATGGGGTTCTATTAACATGAGGGAATATGTTAATTTTCTTTTTTTTGGATGGAATTATCTTAGTTATACTCATGAATTATGGATAGTCTGTAAGGGGACCCTCGTGGCACAGTTTTTTATAATATTTTTCCTCTTTGCCACCCTTCTACAAAGTCAGGGACCATGGGATATTGAATCCTTGTGTGCACTTAATTTTTTCAATACATTTATTAAAAGAAAGGATACATAGTATATGAAGCCATGGGCTTTTCATGATTTGAAGACAACATTTAGATAAAGATCTCTAAAATGATATTTGCAGTACAAACACCACTTTTATTACATGAGAAGCAAATAAATCACAACTTTCACAACAACCTATATTTGTTTTGATTTTAACATTGAAGATGTTTCTTTGATAGATTTATGTATAACTCAAAAAATAGTCAATTTGTTCATTGTAGATTTCTTTCAGGCATTCTAACAAATAAAAAATAATGATAATTTTAAGACCAAACGTAATTAGATTTAAAATTTTTGTTTTATTTTCATAATAAAGATCTTAAGATAAATCAACACACTTCAGGTAATCATGCTAGCTCAGAGAAGGGTCCACTTTTCCCCTTACATTAGGAAATGAAATATTAGAGGCCTAGCAAATATACTATTAAATATTGGCCACTACTTTTCAATGAACCATTAATATTCTGCCTCAGAGATAATTCATATAAATTAAGAAGATATCTAATCAGAGAGAAAGGGTAAGGATGGCCTTTGGGTTAAGAAAAAGAAAATTTGACTTGTTTCTCCAAAGTAAATTCAATTTCTGTTCCACATCTTAGCACAAGAAAAATGGTGGGGGTTTGGGGGTGGGGATAAATGAAATCAGGGAACCCTTAGAATATCAAACTGCTCACTCTCAACTCTTGATACAAGTAATGATAAGAAATCAAAATCAGTTATTCTAAGTTGATTATAGGCTTGGCTTCTACATCGATAGAAATCGGAATTGTATAACCTGAAGTGGTCCACTAATATGGAGTGCCCCACTCTTATGAGGAGATAGTTCCCCTACAGAAGAAGCATGTTCATGCAAAATGACTCTTGGATATAGAAGGGTGAGACAGGAATAGGAATTTGTATAGTACCTACTACATGCCAGGCATTATGCTAAGAAGTTTACATATATTATTTATTTTATCCTCACAACAACCCTGGGAGGTCAAAAATGTTATCCCCATTTTAGTGGAGAAAACTAAGGCAAACAAAAGTCAAGTGACTTGCCCAAGGTCACACAGCTCATAATGTCTGTGGCTAGATTTTAACTCAGGTTCTCCTTCAGGCCTAGCACTATCCACTGCACAACCTTGCTGTAGGCTTAAGAGGGTGAGCAAATTGTCCCTAGAGCAGAATATTCATGTTGAGTTAGACTTACCATTAGGAAGCAGTGCATCAGCTCTATTTTTTTAGCATCACTTTCAAGATCCTTCTTTGGGACTGTTATTGTCACTGTAATAAACCAGGGAAAAATGCATTTTGAGATTCTTAGATGATCATAATTACTTGTACTAGAGATTGGGGTCCCCTTTACCAACATTTGGGGGAAACCTAGATGTGAGTTATACCCTGAATATAATAAGAACGAATCCTAGAGTTGAGAGTGAACCATCATGAGAAGATGATGCTCTTAGGGTTAGGTCCCTACAATGGAACAGATAGATATAGTACAAAGTCTTAGCATTTGTATTTTTTCATTTACACCCATATGCATGCATGTACATGCATGTGTGTACAATACATATATGTGCACATATATGTATATGCACATGTATATGCACACATATTTTTTCCTTTATCTTTCCTGTTCTTTCAAAAGTGATTCTAAATATTTCTTCAGTGCCTTAATGCTCAGGAAGTTTCTGTAATTATGAGTGAAGATTCCATCAATGTGACACTTTTCTGGCTTATGGAGATCACTGCCCACAGTAAGGGAAAGGAAAAACATCAGGCGCATTTATATGTGTGTACATATACACCTTTACCTTTTATTTATTCCTAATAATGCTTTTATTAATTTCTTCAGAAACTCTTCCTCCCTCAGTTTGCTTAACTCAGAAGTGAACAGTCCATCTACATGACGCTTCTTTGGCTTATGGAGATTACTGTGGACAGTAAGGGAAAGGAAAAACATCAGAAGTTTTAGCAAATATGTCAAAAAAGCAATAATTTGTGAGTGTGAATAGGCCAAGAATCATTAAATTAATATCCATTTGATACACAAAAAGCAAATATAATTATTAGTGACTAGTAGATTAAAATGCAGTTAGTAAAAAATAAATTGCTTACCTATTTTTATTTTCAATAAGATCTTTAATGAATTGTCTAGCAGCAAGTTCAGACAAGTACATGCTAAGATTACTGCTATGTCAGTGCTTTCTAAAATGGGGGTCATTTAAAGGTTAAAATATTTATATCTGCTTGAAAAATAATAGAAAATAGGTGTTGCCCTTCAATACTATGAAGAAAATTATTTGGAATAAATTTTTATCAAATCATTTTAGTTCTTTAAATGACGATTCTTATTGGCGTCTTATCACCTTAAATGCAAAATGAGCTTGATCCAAGTTTTATGATGACTTCTACTTGTTAAAGTTCCAATATAACCAGTCAGAGCTTGAAAATAATTTGGAAAATAACAAGAATTTAGCTGTACTAAAAATTATAGCTTTATCTTCTGCTTTTTTGAAGCAGATCCTCATGCCTTTCTGCATTAATTGTTCTTATTTCTTATTGACTGACAGTTCAATTAATTAGTTAATTGTGTTAAGGTGAAGGGAACAAAACACATTTGAAATTACAGAATAGTGGAATTTAAATAGACATAAAAGTTTTGTCCAATCTGAGTAAAGAATCTGCTCAGTAAATGATCATCCAAATACAAATATTTCCAGTGACAAAGAACTCACTACTTTTTTTTTTTTAGTGAGGCAATTGGGGCCAAGTGACTTGCCCAGGGTCACACAGCCAGCAAGCATTAAGTGTCTGAGGCTGGACCCAAACTCAAGTACTCCTGACTCCAGGGCCGGTCCTCCATCCACTGCGCCATCCAGCTGCCCCAAACTCACTACTTTTTAAGACAGAAAGTTCAATTTTTAGTCTACCTTTAGTTTTTGGAACATTCTTTGGATATAGCTAAGATTTCTTGGCTATATAGAGAGAGCAACTCTAGTGTAGCCCTTGAATATTTAATGTTCTTAGTGAATGACTCAGACTAAGACATTATGAATATTATGGAACTGGGTGCTTTTGAAAGATTTGTAGAAATAATAATATTTGAAAGAGCTGCCATGAGTTAGACTGACCAACTTTATGGTACACATAGTACTACCATTTTGTGGTATAGGAATAGCTTCCAGTAGTGCAGTATACAGCATCTTAATGTAATAATTATGATGATGACAACAACAATAACACCAGCTAGCATTTATATACATTTTATGGTTTTCAAAGCAGTTTATAAATATGACCTCCTATTATCCTCACAACCAGCCTTAGAGTTTAGATGGTGCAGTGGATAGAGTACCGAGCTTGAAGTCAGGAGATCTGAGTTCCATCCCAGCATCAGACACTTATTAGCTGTGTGACCCTGGGCAAGTTAATTAACCTGTTAGCCTCAATTTCCTCAACTGTAAAATGGGAACCCTAGAGAAGGGAATGGCAAACCACAAAGGGTTGGACATGTCTAAACAACTTAAAAACAACAGTATTATGTATTTACAAAAAGGAAACTGAGGTAGAGTTTGTGATCTACCTAGGTTTACAAAGCTAGTGAGTATCTGAGTTCAGATTTCATCTTTGGTCTTCCTGACTCCAGGTCAGAACTCTATCCAAAATTCTCAGATAGCAAAACGATGAGTGTAAATGAACTCACCTGATCAAGGGTCTTGGAGCATCCAAAAAAGATAGGTCATTTTCAGGTAATAGGCTCCCTATATGATCATTTTCCAGATTTAATAAACCTAGATTTTGGTCTGGTTCATCAAGCAGCATAACATTGCCCCTGCTGGTAGGGAAAACACCATGAGCTTGCTATAAACTATCACGTGATAAAGAATCTCTGGGGCAGCTAGGTGGCACAGTGGATAGAGCACCAGCCCTGGAGTCAGGAGGACCTGAGTTCAAAGCTGGCCTCAGACACTTAACACTTACTAGCTGTGTGACCCTGGGCAAGTCACTTAACCCCAATTGCCTCAGTAAAAAAAAAAAAAAAAAAAAAAGAATCTCTGGAAACACTAAAAACCATTGAAAGCAAGACATTTTCAAATGTATCCTAAAAAAACAAAATCTCTATTAGAAATGAAGAGATAATAAATAAGGACAATTCTTTGCTATCCCATGATGTGTATGCATTTGCACATGCATGCATGTGTGTGTATGTGTGTAATAAAGATTATACAAATTTTCAAAATAAGTAAGGCTGAAGGATCTATTCATATCCTAAGCTAAAACAAACAACCAAAAAACAAAAAAGGAGCAGAGAATTAGTATTACTAAAAGAAAAGGGAAGGGTGGAGAAGAGTGTGAAAAAATAATGAAATGCAAAAGATAAGAATGCCTTGTTTTAGGCAAATATGAGAGACAAAGATATGAAGTTCCAAGGAAAATAGAAAAGATAGTCAAACGCAGAAAGAAGAAAGAGAAGATGGAAAGCAATTCAGTATAGGAGATAGGGAAGGAAGGAAAGGTAATGTGGTTAAAAAAAAAAAATGAAAGTTTTTTAACAGTCGGTTAGGATAACTGAAAGATGCCAGTTTTTGAAGGACCACCCTATCGGGGAGGAGACCAACAGCATGAGCTACACATGCCAGACTGCCTGCTAAGCACTCGACTTCCGGGGTGCAAGCTTAAAAGGCAAGGAGAGAACGGAAATGGTTTTTTTTTTTTTTTCCTGCTCTGCTGGTCTCCTGACTGCGCTGCACAGACAGACCCTGACTGGAGTTCGACTGGGCCCGGCTCACGGTTAGCAGCCACCCAAAGGTGGCCTTGGGCTTTTGGTGAGTTTTATACAGAATATAGACTAAGCTTAGACTTTAAGACAATTTGTATTGTATTTCTACTTTCCTATCCCTCTAATCAACATCACCTGGTAACTACCACACAATAAAAGCTCTAACCAGAAAACCAGAAGCTTCTTCCATTTACTAGTCTGGGAGATAAATTAAGGGAAAGGTTAAAGAGGGGAGATTTATGATCTAATATCCAATTTTAAATCTCACAGTAAGAAGAATAAGGGTGTAGGGTAATCTATGTTTGTAAATTTAGATGTGGAAGAACTTGTTAAAACTGTCTAACATTCACAAAGTACAGAAGGTGGCACAGTGGGTAGAGTACTGAACCTGAAGTCAGAAAGACTTGAGTTCAAGTCCAGCCTGACACTTATAAGCTGTGTGACTTTGCTGCAAGATTCTTGATCTCTGCCTCATTTTTCTCAACTCTAAAATGGGGATAATAATAGCACTCACCTAACACAGGAGAGTTGTGAAGATCAAATGTATTGTAAAGTGCTGAGCACAGGGACTGGAATGTATTAAGCCCTGTATAAATGCTTATTCCCTTCCCCCATCCCTTTTCCCTCACAACAACCCAGTAACGTTTGTAGTATCAGCATTATTATCTTTTTTTACCAATAAGAAAATGAGGCAGACAAAGGTTAAGTGACTTGCTCCTGATAATATAACTAGAAGTCCATATCACAGCTGAGCTATAAACCTGGGTCTCCTGACATCAAGTCCACCAGTAATTCTACTTCACCCTGCTATATCTCATCTTGTCTATACACATCACATTTATGTGTGTATGTGTGTGTGTGCACACAAAGAGATATATACATATGTAGAAAAAACATATAATACCTATGTATTTCTATGCACAATAACAAATCTATAGATTGGGCATTTCTGCATTTTAGATGCTAAAAAAACACAAGGAGTAATTTGGATACATAAATTTACTTACACTTTTTTTCACAGTAAGAAAGACATTCATTACATGTACTAAGTCAATAAATTGATCATGTTTCCCATTACAAGACAGCAATATGTTTATTTATAAATGGATCAATACCCAGCCAGACTCTGCTACTCTACTTTCCAAACTAGCACTCCTCAAAACAATTTCTTCTGGGACTTGTCTAAGGCAGAAGAGTAACTGTATGAATATGGCAACACTACCTTCTATGTAATAGAAATTGGTGAGAATTTGTGTCTAACAAAAGTTTTCTGCCAGAAACCATGAGCTTATTCTTCCACCTACTTGGATTTAAACCTGGCTAAAAATGAGAAGAGCTGGAAGAGGAGCTCTCCTTATAGCAAGTTTCCTAAGCTTTACTGGGAAATGTAGGTTCAGCATTTGGTATTCTAGATATCTGTGACTGGCAATTTCTGTGCATTCTTAAATAAGCCAATGGCATGAAATGAGGCATCATCTCTTATCATTCACATGAAGATTGATAAGTTCCAGCATTGTTTCTTGGAATCATTGCATTTGGCAGGTTGCTGTCCTTTCTACTTGTGAATGGGAGCACTTTTACTATAAAGCATGTGCCATTATACAGCCAACAGATGGGGTGGATGTGCATGTGAAAAATGAACATTCTATAGTTCAGATTAAAAACAAAACAAAACAAACCCAAAGCTGTTTCTAAGAATGACAGTTAGGAGGTTGGTTTGAAAAATCATATAAGTTACACAAGTCTATTTAATTACATTAGTTTATTCAAAGTAAAGTCCTTAAGAAAAGTGGCAATCTTCCCAGAATTCCTAAAATGGGCAGTGATGCAGCATCCATCCTATGTGGGAATATACCCCTCAGCAAGTAAAATTGTTTAGGTTTGCAACCTGGGACAAGAAAGTAGTTGGCCACTAATATCTCTAT
This sequence comes from Dromiciops gliroides, assembly GCF_019393635.1. Lineage (NCBI taxonomy): Eukaryota > Metazoa > Chordata > Mammalia > Microbiotheria > Microbiotheriidae > Dromiciops > Dromiciops gliroides. Next base: position 393,082,256 of record NC_057864.1, on the reverse strand, counting down.
AGCTAACACTACAGGATATTCTGTTGGTGCTACCACTGTTCTGCTTCAAAACTGACTGCTTCCTGGGCAGAGATAGAGAGGAGCAAGCTTGGATGGACTTCCTTAGCCACTCAGTACTCTTGACAAAAGAGCAATTTTCACTCAGCTGGATAAAAGTATGATGAGCAGGGAATAAGTGAAGGTTGAAGGTTGGCAAAGGATATTATCTGTGAAACTAGATGGAGAGATTCAAACTGGGAATTTTTTCTTTTCATGTTTGAGGCTTAGTATAAAATTCCTGTATATAAAAACCTGAAAGATATACTTTTTGTGTGACCTCCACTTAATTAGTATAGGAATTTTTTAAAGGTATGAAATGTGGCATCAATCAGAGGATGAAATAACTAAATATTTACAGGTAAAAATCAAATCATATTACAAATGGTTTATATTATATGTGATTTGCTTTTTAAAAAGACCTCATGTTGAATTAATTCTGTCAATATCTATGGTTTAGAGGTTTGAGTCAGTGTATTTGTATATCCAAAATGATCTTTTCTCTTTTGGCTGTAATATATAATATCAGAAAATGACCAATGTGCTACAAGAGAAAATTTGGGGGGAAAATCACACCAATATTGATATCTCTAGGAGTTCCTAAAATTTTTATCTAATGCATTCCAGGTGAAAGTAATTGAAATGAAAATAGCATCCATAGTATATATTAAAAGGTATACCAAGTTAATAATGGTTTAGGACAATATTTTGTGCTGAGACTGTAATAATGAAAGAGAAGAAAAGCCTCTTTGGGGATTCTTTGGAGATGTGCTCCCACCTACCTATATCCTACATCCTATTTCTTTAGCTGATGCTAGAGAAGTGACTTCCAGGGCACCTTTAGAATCCTTTATATTATAGTTTGGAACTGATCAGGGAGTAAAACGAGTAATAACATCACATCATTGAAGATCAGCAAATAAAATCAAGACTCATTTTCAAATAACTTTAAGTAGTCAATAGGATATGGCCCCTCATCCTACTTCACAGCAGAGTTAAGGGAGAGATGGCCACTACTCATGTTAAAAGACAATTTACCTCATGGTAGAATATGTTTCAAGAGGTAATGCCAGTGTTTGTGAGCAAAAGACACTGAGCAGCATCAGGGATACCAGGACCTGGAAGTTACTTCTGGCTTCCATCTTTGTGTATCTGAAATAAGTGAAAAAGAATCCAGTTTACATCACCTTCAGGGGTCACAGATACCATCTACAAAATAGCCCAGAACATCCCCTAGAAACATACCAGGTTTTTGCTGAGTTCAAAAGAAGTGACTGTTATTCCATTGAAAGAGATAGAACTGCAGCATGGTTATAGAGTAAAGCTATATAATTTTTCTCCATTGCTTTGAATATAAATTAGCCTCCATGTATATATATATATATGTATATATATATATATATAAACATAAACACTATATGTAGATTTCATACAATTACATAGTATATTCTGGTTTTCCAAAAAAATTCATATCAATCCAAAGGACACTACCCACCTTGTTTGAACAGAGGCATAGGTAAACAGTAATTTGATATATTTTTCTAACTAAAAGAATGAGTTTCAAAAGAGGTACCAATGAATACTTGAGCTTTCTTCTAGTTTTCATCATAATTATTTAGTAAAGATGAGAAAACTATGGAGATAGAGACAAAGTTGTTGAAACATAGAAAGATTACTCAAAACTCTCTTCCCTTGCCCCTACAGTTGAGCACTTTAAACACTATTAAGAGTAAAAAAAAATAATGCCAAGGTCTCATAGAAGAGAATATTATCATTAAAATATCTATTACTTTAGAAAAAAGAAAGTTCATAGAGGAAGTAAAGAGTATTTATATTCATTTTCTTAACATAGCTCTTCAAGGTTCTAAAAGGAAACAGGATTTTAAATTCTTCTATAAGAGGATTAACAAAATGAATTATTTAAAACTGCAAGTAAAGCAAAGAATTACTGTCACAATGATGCAATTGATTATAAAATGAAAACTTCAGTGCTTGAACAAGACACAATTTAAAATCTTGTCACCCTCACTGATTAAGGAGTGTTCACCTGTAAGACAGAAAGAAGTCAGTCTTAAAGCAAGAGAAATCATGCAATAGTAACTAAAACTGAATGAGGAAGAAAGCAGGATAAAATATTTACAAACCAATGGTGAATAAAAGCAACTTTGTTTTGTAACTGATGTAAAGGAAAAAAAAACATACATGGATAACTTGCTAGAGAGAGAAAATTCTATATAACCTGTAGGAAGTTCCAGGGAAAAATAAAGACAAGTAGAGTTTCTACTTACCCTGACATGCAATGTTCTTTCTGTGATGGGGAGTGCTCTTCTTTCAAAGATGCTGGTGAACGTTCAGAATCTTCCTGTGCAGTGAATTCCTGTGAAGCCACAAAGGACTTCACCTGTTCACTGAAGTAGATCTTAAGCTTGGCTACAGGGAGTCTGACTCCTTGTATCTTCACTGTATTCTAACCAGCATTTCGAACACCCTCCTTTTTATAGGGCTCACACATGGGGCCAAGCAGTCACCTAGCTATCTGTGATAGATGTCACAATTGTTACTCCCCCGGAGATAAATGGACAATTTCCCTGCTTTATGAGGAGGAAGATCCTATGTAATCCATGAGGAACACACAATGTTCTTACTATGGATGATTTATATTAACTTGTGGTGAGTAAGTCCAAGATGTAAAATACAGGAAGAAAACTCAACTTATTTGAATGACCACTAGGCCCATTGTTAGTAGGAAATAGCTTTTTTTTTTCTTTAAATGAATGTGAATATAATAAGATAATGATTATTTAAGTGTGTTTTGCTGGTCATGAAGCAATGTTTCACAAGAGGGGTTTTTCCCTTTTTTTCCCCAAAATTTTAAAGTTTATTTATTTATTTAGAATTTTCCCCAAGTTACATGTATAAACAAATTTTTACATTGATTTTTAAAACTTTGTGTTCCAAATTCACTTCCTTCCTCTCTTCCCACCCCCTTTTAGAACTCAAGCAATTCTATATAACTTATACATGTGCAGTCATGCAAAACATTTCCACATTAGTCAAATTGTGAAAGAAAAGAGACAAAAAACCTTTAGAAAGAGGAACTAACAAAAAAATTGTACTTCAATCTGTATTCAGATACCATCATTTCTTTCTCTGTAGATGGATTGCCTTTTTTATAAGTCCTTCTGATAGCATCCTGCTCATAATTTCTCATAGCACAAGTGTTCCGTCCTAATCTTATCACATAATTTGTTCAGCTATTCCCCAATTGATGGGAATCACCCCAATTTCTAATTCAACTTTTTAAAAAATCTCTTTTAGGATACCAACCCACCTTATAATGGTATTTCTATGTCAAAGAGTATGCATGGTTTAATACCCCTTTGGCCATAGTTCCAATTGCTCTACAGAATGTTTGAATCAGTTTACAACTTTACTAAGAGTGCATTAATGTCTTATTTTCCCCATTTCCCCTATAGCATTTGTCATTTTCCTCTCTTGTCCTATTATCCAATCCAATAAGTGTGAGGTAGTACCCAGAATTGTTTTGACATGAATTTCTCTAATCAATAGTAAGTTAGAACATTTTTTTTCATATGGCTATAGGTGGCTTTGATTATTTCATCTCTAAACTTCATATCTTTTGCTCATATATTAATTAGAAAACAGCTCTCATTTTAACAAATTTGACTCAGTTCTCTATGTGTTTGAGAACTGAGGTCTATCAGATGAACTTGCTTCAATTTTTTTTTTCAGTTACTATTGCTAACCGTATTATCCTCCATCCTATTGTGTCCCATTTATATTTACTCTATTTTCTATCTTCTTTCACCCTATCCATACTCAAAAGTGCTTTGCTTCTGACACCCCCCCCAATCTGCCCTCCCTTCCTTCACCCCTTCCCCCTTCTCCCCTTCCCCTCCCACATTCACACAGGGCAAGACATATTACTATACCCAATTGAGTGTGTATGTTATTCCCTCTTTGAGTCAATTCTGATGAGAGTAAGGCTGACTCATTCCCCTGTACCTCTCCCATCTTCCCCTACACTCCGTACACTTTTTCTTGCTTCTTTTATTTGAGATATTTTACCCCACTCCACCTCTCCCTTTCCTTTTCTCCCAGTGCATTCCTCTCCCCCTTTAATTTTATTTTTTTAAAGATATTAACACGGGGAAGTTAGGTGGCACAGTGGACAAAGTACCAGCTCTGGACCCAGGAGGACTCAAGCCCAAATCTGACCTCAGACACCCAACACTCACCAGCTATGTGACCCTGGGCAAGCCATCTAACCCTGACTGTCTCACACAAAAAAAAAAAAAAAAACAGTAAAAAAAATGCTTTAAAGATATCATCCCTTCATATTCAACTCACACCTGAGCCCTTTGTCTAAGTATAGGCCATTCAGCTGCACTAATAATGAGAAAGTTCTTATGAGTTACAAGTATCATTTTTCCATGTAGGAATGAAAACAGTTTACCCTTTTAGTATCCCTCATGATTTCTTTTTCCTGTTTACTTTTTTATGCTTCTCTAGGGTCTTGTATTTGGAAGTCAAATGTTTTATTCAATTCAGATCTTTTCATCATGAGTTCCTGAAAGTTCTCTTTGTCATTGAATTCCAATTTTTTCTCCTGAAATATTATATTCAGTTTTGCTGGGTAGGTGATTTTTGATTGTAATCCCAGTTCCTTTGCACTCCAGAATATCATATTTCATGCCTTCCAGTCCTTTAATGTAGAAGCTGCTAAATCTTGTGTTATCCTGACTGTGGCTCCACAGTACTTCAATTGTTTCTTTCTGGCTGCTTGAAATATTTTCCCCTTGACCTGGGATCTCTGGAATTTGGCTATAACATTCCCGGAAGTTTTCATTTTGTGATATCTTTCAGGAGGTGATCAGTGGAGTCTTTCATTTTCTATTTTACCTTCTGGTTCTAGGGCTTATCAGGGTAATTTTCCCTGACCATTTCTTTGAGGATGATGTCTAAGCTCTTTTTTTGTCATAGTTTTCAGGTAGTCCAATTATTTTCATATTATCTCTTCTTGATCTATTTTCTAGGTCAGTTGTTTTTCCAAGGAGATATTTCACATTGCCTTCTATTTTTTTCATTCTTATTGTTTTGCTTTATTGTTTCTTGATTTCTCATGAAGTCATTAATTTCCATTTGCTCAATCCTAATTTTTAAGCAATTATTTTCTTCAGAGAGCTTTTGTACCTCCTTTTCCATTTAGCCAATTTGGCTTTTCAAGCTGTTGATTTTTTGACTTTTTTTAATGCTTTTCTTGTATCACTCTCATTTCTCTTTCCATTTTTTCCTCTACCTCTCTTACTTTATTTTCAAAGTCCTTTTTAAGAGCTTCTGTGGTCTGAGACCAATTCATATTTTTCTTGGAAGCTTGGGATGTAGGAGCTTTGATTTTGTTATTTTCTTCTGAGGGTGTATTTTTATCTCCCCTGTCACCAAAGAAGCTTTCTAGGGTCAGCAGTTTTTCTGTCTGCTCATTCTTGTATCCTATTTCTTGACTTTTAAAACTGTCTTAAGTGGGTGTACAATCCCAAGCTTCAGGGTGTCCCAGGTGGTTACAATTTAAGGAGAGGCAGGTACTATACTCCCCTGGCCTGTGTTCTGGTCTATAAGTAACCACAGGTCTGCTTGTTCTTTAACACAGGAACAGAATTCTCTTTCACTGTGCTTGCAAGCTCAGGCCTGCCTGCACCCTTTTTCCACCTGGGACACCACTCAAGACTACTCCCTGGTTGTGAGCATAGTCAACACAACAGAATTCCACCTCAGCTCCAGCAGAAACCTCTGCAATTTCCCCCCAACCAACCACTCGACCCCCTCACTAGTCCATGAGCTGAGTTCCAGAAGAAGGCACTGCTACAGCTGATGTTGAGGTTCTAGTGGCCTGTTTCTCTAGTGCAGCCTACCTGGGGCTGGATCTGTGCCAGTGTGCCTAGGTCTGAGCTCCACTCTCACCCGGATACAACAGCCCTTTCCTGATGACCTTCTAAGCTGTCTTTGGCTGGAAAATTATATCACCCCATCCTTTTGTGGGTTCTGCTGCTCCAGGAATTGTTTTATAGCATTAATTGAAGCTATTTGCAGGGATCATGGGGAAAACTCTGGGAAGTCACTGCCTTTCCTCTGCTATGTTGGCTCCATCCCCCAAGAAGTGTTTTCTGAAAAACTTTCAAAGGAATTGGAAATAAGATCATCCTGTGAATCAAAGTAATAGAATCATTTGGGAGCTGTTTGTGTCTATGTATGTGTAATCTTATGTGCAAAGACATGCTTCACAGTTATGAAATGTTAACTACATACTATTGTTTATTTTTAGTCTAACAGGAAAACAATGTTGTTTGTGCTTTTATTATTTGTATTTAATTCCTATTATTACAGTTTCTCTCTTGTTTAATGAGATTTATGAATTATGATGAGACTTTCAGAACAGCTTCAGGATCATTTGTACATTCAGGGGTTACTTGTTCCCTACAAAGTACTGTTTCAACGTGGTAAACCTCAGAAGTTTCATTTCTTTAAAATAACTTTATTCAGGGGCGGCTAGGTGGCACAGTGGATAAACCACCAGCCCTGGATTCAGGAGGACCTCAGTTCAAATCTGGCCTCAGACACCTGACACTTACTAGCTGTGTGACCCTAGGCAAGTCACTTAATCCTCATTGCCCCCCTTCCCCAAAAAAAACATTTTTCCAGGTCTTGCATATATTATAGGGATATTTTATGTTTTCATTTATTATTAGAATACAACTTTATTGGTACTTTCTGAATATTATAACTCTTGGTACATTATTACATATCTTACTCTAAGTATGACTCTATGATTTGCCACTGAACTTTGAAAGGGAGAAAAAGAAACCCATGAAATACCACTCTAGTGAGAGGTTCTCTTTGCAAATGGGATGTGACATGGATTCCTGGGAAGGTTGTGGGATTTGGTATAAGAGACCTACTAACTAGTTGTGAGTTGCTAGGCCACTCACTTAACCTCTCTGGGAATTAAATGATCTCCAAGATCCCTTCTACTTCTAGAAAGATTACTTTGTCACCTACCATTTTCTGAAAGGAATATTTCCCAAATGCCTGACATCAGAACAGCTATCCTAGTAAAGGATATAGTGTGTGTGTGGGGGGGGGTTGTTTGTTTTATTGACCCTCCAAATAGTTCAAAATCAAACACTGTGGCTTAGAAAGTTGTAAAGAAAAAAATGGAAAGGGTAATTTATAATAATCTCATTTCTGTTTATGAAATATGCACATTATGAAAGCAACATGTGAGGGAGTCAGAAATTTAGGTTCATCTACACAACTGTAGGGATATCTAAGCAAACTGTGTTCAATCAACCCCTACTTTTGGTTTCTTGTTAATGTTCTTTGTGTGCTTATTTAAAGGTACCTAATGGGAGGATGATGAAATCTCCTTCCTTATTCTGTTTGATTCATTCTAAGACAGCCTGGAGTAGCAAAGGAATATTCTGCTATTCCTAATCACATCTTCTAGTCCATTTACTTGAAAAACTAAATGAATTAAATTTCCTAATGTCTGGAAATTTGTTTCCCAGGTGACAGTATTGACTTATACCAGAATTCCTGCGGTGGCTTAATTCCAAGAAATATTTTTTTATCTTATTATTACAAACTGGAGATCAAAATAATTCTCATTTGGAGGGGAGGAGGTGGCATTATTTCTTCATCACTACCACCCCTTCCAGTGAAGCAGCTTTATTTATGATAATAAGGATGGGACTGGGGGCAGCTAGGTCATGCAGTGGATAAAGCATCGGCCCTGGATTCAGGAGTACCTGAGTTCAAATCCGGCCTCAGACACTTGACACATACTAGCTGTGTGACCCTGGGCAAGTCACTTAGCCCCCATTGCCCCACAAAAATAATAATAATAATAATAAATAAGTATGGGACTGCATTTGATTGAGGCAGATAGGTGGTGCAATGGATTGAGCACTAGATCTGGAATCAAGAAAACCACAGTTCTAAACTAATCTCAAACCCTTACTAGATGTTTGACCGTAGGCAAGCCATTTAAACTCTGCCTGCCTCATTTTCCTCAACTGTAAAGTAGGATAACCCTAGCATTTACCTCCAGTGTTTTTTGGTTTTAGGGTTTTTTTTTTTTTTTTGGTGAGGCAACTGGGGTTAAGTGACTTGTCCAGGTCACACAGCTAGTAAGTGTTAAGTGTCTGAGGCTGGATTTGAACTCAGGTCCTCCTGACTCCAGGGCTGGTGCTCTATGCACTGTGCTACCTAGCCACTCCCACCTCCAATGGTTTTTGAGAGAATCAAATGAGATAATAATTACAAAGCAGCTAAACTTTAAAGCACTAAATAAATGCTATTATTTTTATTGTTGTTATAGTCATAGAGTTTTCAATAACAGGTAATGGGAAGGATTAAGAGAAAAGTAAAGAAAATTTCACTATAACTAAAATGGTAACCAAAAAACCTGAGAAAAAGGGAGGTACTTAACATTGTTGTTTTTTTTTTTTTTATTTTTGTAGGGCAATGAGGGTTAAGTGTCTTCCCCAGGGTAACACAGCTAATAAGTGTCAAGTATCTGAGATTGGATTTGAACTCAGGTCCTCCTGAATCCAGGGCCAGAGCTTTAACCACTGTGCCACCTAGCTGCCCCCGGTACTTAACTTTTCAAAGTGAAATTTTTTCAGTTAATGTCTTATTCTACCAGTTCATTTAAAAAAAATTATGGAACTTAAAAAAATTATTATTAGAGGTGCATAAACTAAAAATTTAAAACTAAATTAGGGGGCAGACAGGTGGCATAGTGGATAGAACACTGGCCCTGGAATCAGGAGAATCTGAGTTCAAATCCAGTCTCAGACACTTGATACTGTGTGACCCTGGGCAATTAACAACCCCAATTGCCTCAAAAAAAAAAAAAAACTAAATTAGAGGTCAACAGCATTGAAACAAAATAAAAGGATATTATGGTTTCCCCAAAACTATATCTAAAAAAAGTTCAACCTGCAGTTTTAAATGGTTTCAGAGCACCATCTACAGGCTCTCATTTCTTATATTAGTCAAAAGGTGCTGAACAAGCCCTCAACTTTTCTAGGCTATTTGAGGGATAGTATTTGTTTGATATTAGAAAACAAAAACAAAAACCCTACAAATAGAGATGTGGGGAGAATGTTTGATTTGATCTTAATGTCTTATTGTTTATGAAATTATAATTGTAAATCAAGAAAATGCAAAAATTGTATTTTACTATACACAAACCTTGTCTTTATAGTTTTAGTTCATATCTGCTCTTATCCCACAAAACTTTAAGAATTTAGACGCCTAATGCCAATGTCTATGATTTGCACATCTTTTTACAACATCTCATTTTCTAGCTAGAGGTTCATTGATCTGGAAGTGCTTATAATATATAGACCCATCATCAAATTTCAGAGCTCAATTCATTCAATCTTGTCCAACTCCTTTCATTTTAAAAAGGAGGAAATTGAATTCCCAAGAGATTTTTGGACTTGCCCATATTCATACAGATAGTTACTGGTAGTTCTAGGATGAGAACAAAAGTTTTTGACTCTTGTTTCAGTGTTCTCTCAACTACATAAAAATGTTTTTGAGTAAATTGCATAAACATGAAAAAATTCAAAAGGGTCAGTATGCCCTTTTTAAATGGGAGAAATTAGAAAGTAGATAGATAAAAACTCAGACTTCTTATTGAAAAGACACCAGAGGTAAGGAGAATAATAGTGTGAGAGATTGGAAGAAATTTTTTAAATACATTTTTATTTATACCTTTATTTGTAAATATTATAGTTATCTCCACTATCCTTCCCCCTACCTATCCCAGAGAGCCATCCCATATACCAAATAGTACTTTAATGTTGAAAAAAGAAAAAAGAAAAAAAATTAGCCTAATGACTACATTTAAAAAGTATGAAAATATGTGCAATGTTTGACAATTGTGTACTTTCTAACTCCATGAAGGGATAGGTTTATGGTGTCCCCTTATATCTCTTCATTAGAGTCATGCTTTATTTAGGTAATTGTGTTACATTTAATTTTGACTTTGTGTATGTGTGTGGTTATTTTTTCCACTTATATGTTGTAGTAATTGTGTGTATCAGTTTCTTGGTTTTGCTTACTGTAATATACATCAGTTCATGTATATCTTTCCATATATCTCTATATTTGTCTATCACAGTTGATCATCACACAATGTCCTCTTAGTTCTGTTCATTTCACTCAGCATCAATTCATCTGCTTATTAATCCATCTGCTTATCATTTCTTTTTTCTTTTTTTAAAATTTCTTTTCTTTTTTCTTCTTCTTTTTTTTTTTTTGCGGGGCAATGGGGGTTAAGTGACTTGCCCAGGGTCACACAGCTAGTAAGTGTCAAGTGTCTGAGGCCGGATTTGAACTCAGGTCCTCCTGAATCCAGGACCCATGCTTTATCCACTGCACCACCTAGCTGCCCCTGCTTATCATTTCTTACAGCAAAATAGTTTTCCAATACATTCATATACCACAACTTGTTTAGCCATTCCCCAAATGATGGGCATCCACTCAATTTCCAATTCTTTGTACCACAAAAAGAGCAGCTATAAATATTTTTTTGTAAATGTGGGTCCTTTTCCCTTTTCCATGATCTCTTTGGGATATAAACCTAGTAGTGGTATTGCTTGATCAAAAGATATTCACAGTTTTAAAACCTTTTTGGAATGGTTCCAAATTGCTTTCCAGAATGACTGAAAGAGTTCACAGCTCTACCATCAGTGTATTAGTGTTCCAATTTTCCCATATCTCCTCCAACATTTATAATTTTCCTTTTTTTGTCATATTAGCCAACTGGATAAGTGTGAGGTGGTATCTTAGAGTAATTTTAATTTGCATTTCTCTAATCAGTAGTGATTAAGAACATTTTTCCCAGAAGAGTTCCAGGGAACTCGTGATGGAAGAGGATCTCCAAATCCAGGAAAAAAAAAAAAAGAACTGCAGAGTATAGATGCTAAATGAACCATACTATTTCTTTTGTTTTTGATGCTGTTGTTTTTTTTCTATTTTGAGGTTTTCCATCATTGCTCTGATTTTTTTCTCTTATAACATGACTAATGCAGAAATAGGATTAATTTTATTATGTGTGTGTGTATATATATGTGTATATACATATATATATACATATATATACATATATATATATATATATATATATATAACCTATATCAGATTACCTGCTGTCTAGGGGAGGGGGAGGGAGGGGAGGGAGGGAGAAAAATCTGAAATTGTAAAGCTTGTATAAACAAAGGTTGAGAACTATCTTTACATGTAATGGAAAAAAATAAAATACTTTATTAATTAAAAAAAAAGAACATTTTCCCCCATATGACTGTAGATAGCTTTAATTTTGTCTTATGAAAACTGTCTGTTCATATCCTTTGACCAATTCTCAATTGCAGAATGGCTTGTATTCTTATGTATTTGATTCTTTTATATATTTACTTCTCTTTATATTTTAGATATGAGGCCTTTATCAGAAATACTGTCTGTAAAAACTCTTTCCCAGCTTTCTGTTTTCCTTCTAATCTTGTTTGCATTGGTTTTGTTTGTGCAAAACCTTTTTAATTTAATGTATTCAAAATGATCCACTCTGAATTTCATAATGTTTTCTATCTTGTTCTTCTTCATAAATTCTTCCCCTCTCCATAGATCTGACAAGTAAACTCTTCCTTCCTTTCCTAATTTGCCTGTGGTATCACCCCTTATGTCTAGATCTTGTACCCATTTTGACTTTATTTGGTGTATGGTGTAAGATGTTGGTCTATGCCTAGTTTCTACCACACTATTTTCCAGTTTTCCCAGCAGTTTTTATCAAATAGTGAGTTCTTACCCAGGAGGCTATAGTCTTTGGGTTTATCAAACAGGAGATCGCAATATTCATTTATTGCTATGTTTTGTGTGACTAAGCTATTTCACTGATCTACCTCCATTTCCTAGCTAGTACCAAATAGTTTTGATGACTGCTGTTTTATGATATAGTTTTAGATCTGGTACAGCTAGGCCACCTTTCTTTGCATTTTTTTATTAATTCCCTTGATATTCTTGACCTTTTATTATTCCATATTAATTTTGTTGGTTGTTTTAGCTCTATGAAATAAAATTTGGGATACCTTGATATTCTCACTGGATACATAAATTAATTTAGGTAGAATTGTCATTTTTATTATATTAGCACCCATGAGAAATTTATATTTTTCCATTTATTTAGATCTGATTTTATTTGGGTGAAAAGTTTTTTGTGGTTGTATTCATATGGTTCCTGCATTTGCCTTGGCAGGTAGACTTCCAAGTATTTTATATTGTCTACAATTTATTTTTAATGGAATTTCTCTTTCTATCTCTTGATGCTGAACTTTGTTGGTCATATATAGGAATGCTGATGGTTTATGTGGGTTTATTTTATAACCTGTAACTTTGCTAAAGTTGTTAATTGTTTCAAGTACTTTTTTAGTTGATTCTTTAGGATTCTCTAAGTATACCATCATATCACCTGAAAAGAGTGATAGTTTTGTTTCTTCCTTGCCTATTCTAATTCCTTCAAGTTCTTTTTCTTTTATTGCTAAGGCTAACATTTCTAGTATAATTAATATTGAAATCGTAGTAGTGATAATGGACATCCTCATTTCAACCCTAATCTTATTGATAATGCCTCTAACTTATCTTCATTGCTTATAATGTTTGCTGATGTTTTAAGATATATACTGGTTACCATCTTAAGGAAAGCTCCCTTTATTCCTATGCTCTCTAGTATTGTATTTTGTTAAAATCTCTGCATCTATTGAGACAATCAAATGATTTTGTTTAATTGTGTTATTGATGTTTTTGATTATGTTGATAGTTTTCCTAATATTGAACCAGCCCTGTATTCCTGTTATAAATCCCACCTAGTCACAGGTTAGTATCCTTGTGATAAATTACTATAATTTCTTTGCTAAAATTCTATTTAGAATTTTTGCATCAATATTCATTAGGGAGATTGGTCTATAATTTTCTTTCTCTGTTTTTGCTCTTCCTGGTTTAAGTATCAGCACCATATTTGTCTCATAAAAGGAATTTGGTAGGATTTTTCATTCACCTATTTTTTCAAATAGTTTATATAGTATTGGAATTAATTGTTCTTTGAATATTTGGGTGAATTCACTTGTAAACCCCTCTGGGCCTGGACATTTTTTTCTTAGGGAGTTCATTGATGGCTTGTTCAATTTCTTTTTCTAAAATGGGCTTATTTAAAGATTTTATTTCCTCTTCTCTTAACATGGGCAGTTTATATTTTTATAGATAGTCATCCATTTCATTTAGATTGTCAAATTTGTTGGCATATAGTTGGGAAAAATAGCTCCTAATTATTGCTTAAATTTCCTCTTCATTGGTGGTGAGTTCATCCTTTACTTTTTTATGCTGGTAATTTGGTTTTCTTCCTTTTTAAAATCAAATTAACTAAAGATTTGTCTATTTTATTGTTTTTTTTTATAAAACCAGTTCTTAGTTTTATTAATTCTATAGTTTTCTTACTTTCAATTTTATTCATCTCTCCTTGTGAGAACCAGGGGCCCCCTGCCAAGAAAGAATTTAACCTTTCTAAGGTCAAATTGGCATCCCAGAAGTTGACTAGCCATTCATGGACCACCTTTAAGTCATATCAATCAATGGACTTGAATGCTACCAGCTCGGTGTTGGGACCATTCTGCTTCATGTTACACAGAGAGGTTCCAGTAGAACTGAATGAGACTCTCTCTTGGAAAGCATGAGCGGCTAGGTGAAGGAGCTCTTTCTCTCTCTCAAGCGAAGGTCTGAGGTATGTTTTTTTTTTCCATTCTTTCAGAGACATGTGCTCTCTTTCTCTCTTTACTAACTTCTAATCTACTTTAATAAATGCTTAATATCATCACATCATAATCAACTTATACCCACATCTTCTGTCTCTATGGTATTCTCCTATCTGCCTAAGTAAATATACAGTTCTTAAGAGTTACAAGTATCTTTTAAGGTCCCCTATTTCATTGAATACCCATCTTTTTCCCTGAAACATTATAATTAATTTTGCTGAGTAGTATATTCTTGGTTGTAATCCCAGTTCCTTTGCCCTCTGGAATATCATATTCCAAGCCCTTCCATACTTTAATATTGAAGCTGACAGGTCTTGTGTAATCCTGATTATTATTCCTTGATATTTAAATTGTTTCTTTCTGGCTACTTGTAATATTTTCTCCTTCACTTAATAATTTTGGAATTTAGCTATGATATTCCTTGGAGTTTTCCTTTGGGGTCTCTTTCAGGAGGTGATTGGTGGATTCTTTCAATGAATACTTTTTCTTCTGCTTGTAAGACACTGTTTCATTCCATTTTTTTTGCAGATTTTATGGCTCCAGAATCTGTTGAGAGGCTTAATTTAACATTTCTTTTTTTGTGAATGAAATTTAGGAGAGCTCAGGCAGTTTCCTGGTTTCACTCCACCATCTTCATTCACTTGCTTCTATTATTGTTTTTTAAATTTTGATTTTCCCCCTTTCTCTATAAACTAAGTCATTGTGATGTCTCTTCAGTCACTTTAGTTTAATCTTTTTTTAAAGGTGGCCCCTATTCTTGTTGGCTCTCTTCCCTCTCCCTCTAATTTCCTACTCCCCTTTGTTAACATTCCCTTTTGGAGTTTTGCTTTTTAGTGTCTTTTACTTTCCAGAGTGTATAAGGTGTTCAGGGAGGACTAGCATTTTTAGTGTGAGTGTTTGCTGAGACCTTTTCAGGGCTGTTAATTCACCTTTGGTGTCTTCTTGCCACCCAAGCTGTGGCTCTAGGAAGTAGTGACCACACTCCAGTGCCAGCTCATCTTGGCAGATGGGATAAACCAAGGTGAGGGTAATCGATAGGACTCAAACTCATTGGAGAGTTAGGACAATTTCTACTCCACGTATATGAAGACTTCCCCCAGCAGAATGGGTAGATGAGAACAATTTGATTCAATGGCAATGAAGATGTTTGAAACAGGCATTGTGGAGCACTTAGAGCTTGGTGAGACATCTGCCAAAGTCATCTACTGCATCCCAGGCCATGGCCAGTTGTATTGATCACTGGGCTTAGATGGCTCTGGAAGAGAGAGTGAGCCTGATGACTGTGAAACTCTGCCTCACTTAAAACCAGTTTACACAGAAGTCAGGATGTCACCCATTACTCCAACATCATGATATCATTGGTCCTCTTCAAAAATGAAGGACAAACAGAAACTCTTTTATATTCCTGCTTTCATCTAGTCATTTAATTCTCCTCTTTTATACTCTTAGTTAAATAGATTCCCTGTTTCTCTCTTCTTCACCTAGTCCTGTGAAAATTGTTTTCACTCATTCTCTTCATTATCTATCCTCTCTTTTTGTCTATTCTTGATCCTCCTCCTCTGGTTCATAATGCCTTTACTTATCTACTCTCTATATATTTTCTGTATTCCTCATGGAGCTAAAACTTCTAAGGTGTCCATTCTGTACTCTTCCCTCTAAGCACTTTCTGCCACTACCTTGTAGAGTTTACCCCTCAGATTTCCCCTTTCACTTCCTAACTCCCTGAAAAAATATCTGTTTTTACAAGTTACTGAGAGGACACTTCCTTAGGCAACCTTCTCCCCCAACTTGTCCCTGATTATGTAGCCTACGTCTGACTTATGCTTTCCTTTTAGTCACCTACCTTCTTCTCTATTTGCTTCAAAATTTCCTCACTGGGTTTCTGCCTTTGCACTCCCCCTGAGATCAGTTGCCTTCAAGAGTTCCAATTTCCTTCCCCCCTCCCAAAAAAAGGATGAGTGGCTTTTGTAAGAACCAAATTCCCACAGACAATACTGAGCACATGAACCCCATCTTCTTTTACAGAATATCTATTTTTACCCACAGAGGCATTCATTATTAGAACCCATCCTCACTATCAAAATAAGATTTATTTGCCTTCCCCTCTGCTATTAAATTCTTTCCCTTTCCTCCTCAGACATTTCCTTGTATGCCCTTTTCTTCATGAATAACCAAAGAGATAACCTCTCCTTCATTGCTAAAACTCAATTTGAGCCAGGTACCTACATACTCTCCTCTATATTCTGTTGCCCTCTCTCTTTTTCATGCATCTTACCATTTTGTAGTATAGTGCCACAAAAATATATTGATTCAACAGTAGGTGGAGTATCACAGAATTCCATCAAAAATGCCCTAGGCTTGCTTTTCCACTGTTACCTCTACCTCACCTTCATCTTTACCCTTGTCTGATTATGTACCTTTGGAAAGAAATCTGTTACTGGTCCCTCTGTTGCTAATCTGTTGCTATTGCTGTCCTTAGCTGTTGCATTCATACAACCCTCCTGTATTTCTGTTGTCTGGGATGTTTCAGAAGCAAATAATCTCTTCTTTTCTAGTTTTCTTTCTACGAATATTTCAAACACCTCTGTTCTTGGACATAATTTTTTTTATTTATGATTAAGCTCAGATTTGCAGGGTAGATCACTCTGGGCTGTAGCTTTAGCTCCATCACTCTTCAGAACATATTATTCCATTTTCTCCTATGTTCTCTGTGGGTACAGAATAGTCTTGCATTATTTGACTTTCCTTTCCTTTAAATTTTGAGATCTTTCTCTTGATTACTTGCAGAATTTGTTGTTTTTGAACTGAATTGTTAAATTTAACAATGTTTCTTAGAGTTTTATCTATGGGTGTGTTTGGGGTTTTTTTGAGATGATCTATGCATTATTTTCTGTGTTTAGAAGTTCTGGACATTTTTCTCTTATTTTTCTTACACTGTGGTGCATAGCTTTTTGATTTGTGTTTTCCTAGGAGACTTATAATTGTTAAGTTTCATCTATGCCTCCAGTTTTCAAGATCAATATGTATTGCTTGGATTGAAAGCATGGTTTGTTTTAATCTTATTTCTTTTCCTTTTTTTTTCTTTGATGTTGTCATCACTTCTGTGTATATTCTTAATATATTCTCTTTTTGTTTCTATGGTGAGACTTGCAATTACTGATTCAAGTTTTTCTTTTTTTCTTTTTCTTTTCTTTTAATTTTTTTTCCTTCCTTCCTTCCTTCCTTCCTTCCTTCCTTCCTTCCTTCCTTCCTTCCTTCCTTCCTTCCTTCCTTCCTTCCTTCCTTCCTTCCTTCCTTCCTTCCTTCCTTCCTTCCTTCCTTCTTCTTTCTTTCTTTCTGCAGGGTAATGAAGATTAAGTGACTTGCCCAGGTTCACACAGCTAGTGTCAAGTGTCCAAGGCCGAATTTGAACTCAGGTCCTCCTGAATCCAGGGGCCATGCTTTATCCACTGCGCCACCTAGCTGCCACCAAGTTTTTCTTTTTCAATAATTATTTCTACCATGCGGACTAAAAATTCTGTTTACATAATTCTCATTTTTTCTTTTAATCTACTTAGGAATAGCATGTTGTGGTTTCATATTTTCCTCAAGTTTCACAAGGTTCTCTGTTTCCAGTATTGAGTAACTTTTGTTTGTCTTAATATCATTCATTCATAAAAATGTGTTTCCTTCTGGTGTTAATGTTTTCCCTATGATTTATCTGCTTATGTTTGAGGTCTTTGAGTTTTATTCCTCATGAGATATTTGGTAATTTTAGCCTTTTCCCCCATTACTTTTCCCTATTTCTCATAATACAAAGATCTCTTCTTCCTCTCTTTTAGCCTCTGGAAGGTTCTGATAGTATTATTGTCTGCATCTTTTATTTGACCCAACATGCAGGGCCTTATATTATTCATTATCATTTTATATAAACATTTCTTAGATACACAAATAAAATATTCCATAAAGGCAGAAATAGTATCTTACTCATTTTTTTATATTCCAAGCATGATACCTTAATGATAACTTGTGCACAATACTAAATATCCACGGATTGACTAGTGTTAAATCCAATGCAACCAAAGGATGTAGTAGGTCCAATTCACCATCACTGGTAAAACTACCTACTTAGTGGTAGAAACTGGTATTGGTGATCTAACCTCTACTTTTGAATCCATGTAGATTGGTCATGGTGGTCACACTTGAATTAACCTGAAATGGAGTTATGTGTCATTCTGCTTTTTTCATATAAATACCAATTGCTACTTTTTAGTCACTTTAAAAAAATCTACATTTTTCTTTTCATAGATGGCAGTGGCACTGGTACCTTGGATCCTGGAGACTCACAACTAAATCAGTGCATTGACTCAAACCCACAAAAATATTTGCAGTGATAAATGTCTTTACTGTCTATATTTCATTAGTTGCATTCATTCTGGAAAAAAAAATAATTGGGTCTCTGTGTATACCTTCTTATGAGACTGTTGAAGTCATCAGATATATGCTGAATACCCATGGAGAAAAGCTTTGTTCTTACAAAGTAACAGGCCTATCCCATTGTCACTGTATACCTCTCCAGAGAGAACCTAGGGAGAGTTACATACTCTAGTGGCAGAGTTAATCCCCTAAATAAAAAATGAATCTATTACAAATCATATTAATTCATTGGAAATTCTAAAGATAAATGTGGGTGGCTTCTAGTGATGCTCAAACTGAAGGCTACTTATCAGGCTTAGAACATAAAAAATCCATTACATTCCATAAACATGGGGGTGGGGAGATGTGTTTGCTTCTTTTTTGGCTGAACAATGTTTTGGGTTTTTGGGTTTTGGGGTTTTTTTTTGTTTTTTTTTTAGTGAGGCAATTGGGGTTAAGTGACTTGCGCAGCATCACATAGCTAGTAAGTGTTAAGTGTCTGAGGCTGGATTTGAACTCAGGTACTCCTGACTCCAGGGCCGGTGCTCTATCCACTGCACCACCTAGCTGTCCCTTGGCTGAGCAATGTTAAATATAGTAATGGTTTTGTGTAGCACTTTCCACCTTCAGATATGACATAACAGATATGTAGTTCCTTTATAAGAATTATGGATTTCCTGTGAGTATACCTTTGCAGTGTTGTTTTTTTCTTGCCACCATTTTGAAAGAGAAAGACATAAAACAATATGTTTGGGATTTGTTTGTTTCTCTTGCCACTGTTCTGAAAAGTCAGGGACCATAGGACAGTAGATCCTCATGTGTACTTCTTTTTTCAGTACATTTATTGAAAGAAAGGATACATAGATATGAAGGCATGGAGTTTTAATGATTTGAAGACAAAATTAGGTAAAGATCTCTAAAATAATATTTACATTGTAAATACCACTTATTACATGACAAGCAAATGAATCACACCTTTCAGTACAACATATATTTATTTTGTTTTTGATGTTGAAGTTATTTCTTTGATAGGTTATATAGAATTCAAAAATAGTCAATTTGTTCATGACAGATTTCTTTAAAATATTCTAAAAATATTTTTGGTGTTTTAAGAACAAAATTCATTTCATTAAAATTAGTTTATGTTTTATAATAAACACCTTCATTTAATAAACTCATTGTAGGTAATCATGCTAAATACAGTGAAGCAGAGAAATCATATCAGATTAAAAAGTTCTAGTATATATGCCAACAAAGTAGAAAATTTTCAACATAAAGTAGATCATGGAAAAATGGCTTCCACACTCACTACTTTTTGAAAATACAATGAAATTATATTCATTTATAACACATACTTTAAATGTCCTTGTTAACACTGAAAAATAAATTCATGATTAGCTGATGAAAATGCAGTTAATGAGAAAAATAGCTTTAGCTATCTCCATTTTGGGGAAGAGTATTTTTTCACAGGAGGATCCTCTAAGTCTTCACTGAAAACATTGCTCAAAAGTGAATCAGCTTTCTTGTTATTTCTAAAATAGAGGAAAAGATGATTTGGATATTAAAATTTCCACATTCATGTGAAAGATGATTGAAAATAAGAGTTACTTTTCCAGCAATAAGAACATTGGAATACATTCTGAATAAAGTAATTAAGTGCTTCAATGAAAAAGAAATCTCCTAACTAAAAACTAAAGTGTCATCATTTTAAATGCAAAGTGACATTCACCCATATTCTATGACCATTTTATTAATCAAGGATCTATCATGTGCACTATGGTTTATTGACACCAGCTTTAAAGCAATTTAGAAAATTAGGTAATCTACCCATACTTAGAAATGGAACTTTGTTTTCTACTGTTTTGATGGGAGATTTTTTTCCCAGACTAAAGCACTGGTTAGATTTATACCTGATTAAGCAAGTTCTTAATAACTGTGTTTATTATCTTCATTTCTTTTTGCCTGATAGTTTAGTGAATTGTGTAAAAGATAAATATATCATATGTGCAAAGAATAGTGAAATGAAAATAATATAGTCCAATGCAGTGAAAGAATGTGCTTCCCTCATATTTCCATCGTATAGTTAGCCTGTCAGTCTAAACATTTCTAGTTATAGGGAGCTTACTACTTTATAAGTCAGCAGGTTCTATTTTTAGACATCCCTTAATTTTTTAAAGTCTTTTTATCAAGCTCAGATTTCTTGCCTATATGTAGAATAGCTCCAATAAATGCCTTGACCAGCTAATACTTTCTAGTGAGTAGCAGAGATTAAAATATTATATCTGTTATGGAACTGGATGCTGTTGAAAGATTGAATGAAACATAGGAGTAATAGTTATATAAATGAGCTACAGTGAGCCAGACTGATGAAATTTATGTTATTTACAATACTACTATCATGAAGTACAGGCAGAGGCTTCAGTATTAAAGAGTATATACCACATTAATGAGTTAATATTAATAATACTGATGATGGTGGTGAGAGCTAGCATCTATATAACACTTTAAGACTAAATAATAAAGTCCTTTACAAATGTGATCTCTTTCTATTCTCCCCAAATCTCTGGGAGATAACTACTATTATTATTCCCATTTTCAAATGAGGAAAGTGAGGCAGCCTGCAATTATAAATGACCTGCTCAGTGTAACAAAGCTAGGAAGTATCTAAGGTCAGGTTTGATCTTAAGACTCCTTGACTCCAGGTCCTGAAATCTATCAATTGCATTACCTGGCTTCTTCAAAAGTATTCTTGGATAACCAACACAATATAAATAAACTTACCTCTTCTTTGATCTAGACTCCTTAAAATAGGACTTGCTATTTTCAAATTGTGAATTTTGGTCAAAATCATTTTCTCCTTTCAATGGACTTGGTGTTTCACCATAGTCACTTTGGCTCCCAAATAGCTTCTTTTTGCCCAACCTAATGAAAGGGAAGATTTGCACGATGAGTACTAAATGACTAAATGTTTCTAAAGGCTCTAAATATTAAATATTGATCAAAGAAAGACATTTTAAAATGTGTCATTAAAAAAACTCTATTCAGAGTAGATAAATCCTGAATATAGATAATTCTTTGTCAGCCTATGATGTGTATATTCACATAAACATGTATGTGCATTATGTAGTTTATACAAATAGAAATAATACCATAAAAGGACTCATGTTCTCATTCCTGCCATGAGGTAAGGGCGGGGAGGCGGGGGAGAGAAAGAATAGAAAAGGGCAGGGAAAAAGTAAAAAAAAATAATGAAATGATGAGAGTGCTTTAATTCAGGCAATTTTGAAAGACAAGAATACGAATCTCTGAAAAAGATACAATAAAGTCAAACTGGAAGAAGGGGAAGCTGGGAAACATTCATCATGGAGATATGAAAGGAAAGAAAGAGTAGGAAGAATAAAAGTGGAAAGAGGAGCAGGACTGTGGTTATAAACTTATATAAAGAGGTGTGATTTTAATAGTCCAAATTTATATAGTATTTTATGGTTTAAAACCTGTTTCCCCATAACAAACTTGTGAGGTGGATAGTGAATATCATTAACAGTATTTTACAGATGAAGAAACTGAGGCCTATGGAATTTAATGACATGCCCATGGAGACACATGTAATAAGTATCCATTCTTCCTCATGCCAGGCTGAGTGCTCAACATACTTCTCCACCTAGATGCCTCAAAAGTATTCTTGGATAAACAACACTCCCCATAAATGAACTCAATTCTTCTTGACTATCAAATCCTCATAATAGGACTGCTTATTTTGAAAGAATGAATTTTGTTGATGTTTTAATGTTTCTTCAGTTTCAAAAAGTTTATGTTATCAAACTGCCCTTTTTTGCTCACCCTACTTGAAGGGGAAAATACCATCTGGTCACAGTTAACAAAAAATTAACTTTAAAAGTTAATCACAGCAAAACATTTACAAATATATTATGGAAAAAAACTTCACAGTGGATGAATGATGAATACAGATAATTAGTTATAAACCCACATTATATATGAGTATTTCTGTGTGCAATATAGACTATACAAAGTGAAAAATGGGCCAAATCCTATAATATGACAAAGTAAAAAAAATGGAAGGGATTTAATATCACTAGAAGAGAGAAGGCAAGGGAAGAGTGTGAGAAATGTTAGAATGACAAGAATTTGAATGCTCTGTTTTAGGCAGATTTGAGTGACAAAAATATTAAGGGATAGGGAAGATAAGAAATTATGTCAAAAACAGGAAGAAGGGCAAGATAAGAAAATCTTAATTTTAAGAGATATTGGAAGAAAGAATAAGAGTGCCATGGGAAGCTTATGTTTTCAAATTTAGCTGAGGGGTGGCTATTCTTATAACTCACAGTTGTATAACTTCTTAAGGTATATGAGGTACTTTCTCCAGAATAACCCTATGAGATTGGTCATGTCAGTATAACTATCCCTATTTTATGGATGAGGAAACTGGAGCTTTAGAAGAGTTAAAAGACTTGCCCAGAGCCATATATCTAATAGGTACCTGTTAGTAGATTTGAACCAAGTTCTTTCTAACTCCAAGTCCAACACTTATCCATTGCCCCACTTAGCTGCACCAAAAGTATTCTTGGATCTCTATCACCCAATATAAAAGAACGTACCTCTTTTTGGGTCCGACATCCTCAAAATAGAACTCCTCATTTTCAGGTTGTGAACTTTGCTGGAGACCATTTTCCATTTTTAATGAGGCCTGCGTTTCACTAAGATCATCTTGGACATCAAACTTCCTTCTTTTGCCCATCATACTGAATGGAAATATAAAATATATAATACATTTAGTATATACTAAATTTATATATAAAAAATCTTTCTATGGAATTCAAAAGTCATTCAAAATAAGGGATTTACAAATATGTCCTAAAAATTCTATTCACAGTAGTTGAAAATGAATATAGAACACTTCTATTTATTCCATAAGGTCTGATGTGTGTGCCCATGTGTGTATGATTTATAAATGTATGTGTGTTTATATAATGTAGTTGCTAAAAATTGAAGTAATTCCCAGCAAGGATGAATAGTCCAAATCCTATCATAGATTAAAGTGAAAAATGAAACAATGCAAGAGAATTAATAGCAAGAAAAGAAAAGAGAGGTGATGAAGTAAAAATATAATAAAATTAAGATTATCAGAATAATCCCTTTTCAATAGATATGATGGACAAGACTATGAAGCTCTGAGGGAGAAAGAGACACAACAGGTTAAAGAGAGTTTAAACAGAGGAGTTAAACAGAGGAGCAAGGGCACAAGATTGAAAATAGTCAGTAGAGGAGATTTGGAGATAAAGAGAATAAAACTATTATAAAGTTAGGTTTAAAACAGAATATAAACTTAGGTTTAAAACTATGTTGGTAAACTTAGGTAAGGAGATTGTTTTAGCACTCATGCTTATGTGGCATTATAAATTGTAGGAAGTACTTTCCCTTGAAAAATGCTATTAGATGAATAATTTCAGTAGTATCCTTTTTTTTCTCACATGAGGAAAGTGAGGCAAGGAAACTTGAGGTTTACAAAGTAATTTCTGCACAACTCTGTGAGGTCAGTAGTAGCAATACTATCAGGGTTAAGTGACTTGCCTAGGGTCACACAGCTGGTAAGTGTGTCTGATCTGAACTCAGGTCTTCTTGATTCGAGGTCCAGCACTCTACTCATTGCTCCAGGTTTTCTCAAAAATATTCTTAATCAACAATATAAATGAACTCACCCCTTCTTGGCTCTGCAATCTTTAAAGTAGGACTGTTCATTTTCAAATTCTGAACTTTGCTAAAGATCATTTCCCTCATTTAATAACCATTGAGTTTCATCTAATTCATTTTTGCTTTTAAACTGCATGCCTTTTCTCATCATACTGGAAGGGAAAGGCACCATGAGGTTAAAGTAACCTACCATGTGACAAAACATTTCCAAAGACTTCAAAAGTGATTCAAAGAAATGAATTTGCAAATGTAGCCTTTTGAAAAGTTCCCTACTAACTATCTTTACATGTAACGGAAAAAATAAAATATCTCAAAAAAAAAAAAAAAAGTTCCCTACTCATAGTGGATAAATAATGAATACAGAAAATACTTTGTTATTCCAAATTAAATATGATCCAAAGTGTGTCTGTGTGTGATGTTAATTATTCAAAGGAAATTATATCAAGCAATAGCTGATACTGAAAATCCTCTTGTAGGTTAAAGTGGGGGAGGTAGGAGAGAAAGACTGGACGAGAATTAATATCAGTAGAAAAAACAAGAAGGATAGGAAAGAAAATGAAGATGAAAAATAACGGAATTCAGATGATCCAAACCTCATTTTTAGGTGGATTTTATAGACAAGAATGTGGAGCTTTGGGGAGGAGAGAAAAGGAGGTTAAATACAGGAAGATGTTAGAAAAGTTGGAAGGCATCCATTATAGGAGAAATGGAATGAAAGAATGGATAGAAAGAATAAATCTGGATTGTTGTTCAATTGTGTCCAATTCTTCATGACCTCATTGGACCATTAGCTGTCCATGGGGTTTTCTTGGCAAGGATAATGAATCAGTTTGCCATTTCCTTCTCTAATGGATCCTTTTGTCAGGCAAACAGAGGTTAACTGACTAGTCCAGGATCACACAGCTAGAAGGTGTCTGAGCCTGGATTTAAATTCAGATCTTCCTGACTCCAGGCCTTGTGTTCTACCCACTGAGCCACCAGCTGCCTTGAATAAGTCTGTAAGGGTTATTTATTTTTGCAAACTAAGATGAGGAAGAGTTATTTTTATAGCTAACATTTGATTAGCATTTTAAGGCTTATTAAAAGCTTTCCCTACAATAACCCTGTGAGTTGGTTAGTTTTGGTATTAATTTTCCTATTATATTGATATTACACAGATATTTAGGAATAGACAGCTAATAAGTGTCTTAAACTGGATCTGAACTCAGGTTTTCCTGACTCCACATCCAGCACTTGGTCAACTGGACCACCCAGGGCATCAAAAGTAGTGTTTTTGAATGGAATGTTTATAGCAGCTTTGTGGTGGCAAAGAACTAGAAATTTCAGGGATCCCCATCAACTGGGAAGTGACTGAACAAGTTGTGCTATATGGTTGTGATGTAATACTACTGTGTTATAAGAAATGATGAGTTCAGTGGTCTTAGAAAGATATGGAAAGACTTGCAGGAAATGATGAAGAGCACAGTGAGCAAGAGAACATTGTATATAGTAATAGCAATATTGTTTTTGTTTTGCTATGTTTTGTTTTTTGGTGAGGCAATTGGGGTTAAGTGACTTGCTCAGGGTCACACAGCTAGAGCAATATCGTTTTTGGTTTTTTTGTTTGTTTTTTTTGTTTGTTTTTTTGGGGGGGCGAGGCAATGGGGGTTAAGTGATTTGCCCAGAGTCACACAGCTAGTAAGTGTCAAGTGTCTGAGGATGAATTTGAATTCAGGTACTTCTGAATCCAGGGCCCGTGCTTTATCTACTGTGCCACCTAGCTGCCCCTGCAATATTGTTTTAAGAACAACTTTGAGCGACTGTCATTTTGACTATTATAAATACACAAATTAAAAAGGGACATATGAAAAAAGGTACTATCCATATCCAGAGAAAGAATTGATAAATACAAGTATGTATAGAAGAATTTTACATATGTAGACCTATTTGTGTTTAATGGTAGCCATCTCTAGGGTAGGTTGGGAGGGGAGGAAAGAAAAAAAAGGGGGAAAGGAAATTTACATGATAACTTCATTATGTATTTAAAAGGAATAGCAAGTTGTACATAATAGATTTGAAGTTTCATGTACAATCATCTTTTTAATTATACTATATTATGGAAATGTTTGTTTTATTCCATAAATTAAAAAAAATTTTTTAAAGTATTCTTGGATAGGTAACCAATACTTAACTTATTTTTTTTTTGGTGGGGCAATGAAGGTTAAGTGACTTGCCCAGGGTCACACGGCAAGTAAGTGTCAAGTATCTGAGGCCAGATTTGAACTCAGGTCCTCCTGAATCCAGGGCCAGTGCTTTATCCACTGCACCACCTAGCTGCCCCCCCCCAATACTTAATTTAAATGAATTCACTTCTTCTTGGCTTGGGAATCCTCAAAATAGGACTGCTCATTTTCAAGCTGGGAGCTTTGCTGAAGGTCACTTTCCTTCTTAAAGATCCCTTCAGTTTCATCATAGTCATTATTTGTCTCAAACTTCCTTCTTTTGCTCAGTTCACTGGAAGGAAAAAAGTCCATGAAGTTACTCGAATCTATAATGTGACCAAAAAGAAAAAAGATTCCATAGACTTTAAAAGTAATTCAAAATGAGGCATTTTAAAGTGTATCATACTCACAGTGGGGGTGGGAGGGGAGGGGAGAGAAAGAGAAAGAGAGAGAGAGAAGAAGGAAGGAGGGAGAGGGAGGGAAAGGGAGGGAGGATCAGAATGTAGCATTTTAGGAAGACTTGATGGACAAAAACATGAAAATCTAAGATAAAAAATTAGATTGAACGCAATAGAAGGGCAAAATTGAAAACATTTCATTTCAGAGATTTCAGAGATGTGGGAATAAAAAAAAGGAGAGGAAGAATTAGGCGGTGGGCAAAATGGGGAGCCTAAATTTGCAAGGTGCTTTCCCCACAACAACTCTGTGAGGTAGGTAGAATCAATACTATCATCCTTGTTTTAAAGATGAGGAAACTGAAATGTAGAGAGGTTAAACGACTTGCCCAAAGTCACATATCTAATAAGTGTCTGATGACAGACTTGAATTGAGTCTTTCATAACTAGAGTACTCTATCCACTGCCCCACCTAGTTACATGAAAAAACATTCCTGGATATCTAACATCCAATATAAAAGAACTCACCCCTTCTTGGATCTGGCATTCTTAAAATCAGACTTCTTGTTTTTTAATTGTGAGCTTTCCTGGAGATCATTTTCCCCTTTTAATGCTGCTTGAGTTTTAACAAATTCGATTTGAACATCAAACTGTCTACCTCTGTTGATTGCCCTGGAAGTAAAAAGGACTGTGAAGTCACTATATATGACCAGGTAATATATGTAATTTAATAATCACTCAAAGCAAGATATTTATAAATTTATTCTATAAAAAAATCTCTATTCATGGTGGATGAATAATGAATACAGACCATGCTTTTAAAAAATTCTATCATATGCATAGGATATGTGTCTGTGTTTCTCTGTGTGTAAATCAGATTATAAAAATTGAAATTATGCCAAGCTTGGGTTAATCATCCAGTTATATGATAGGAAAAAGTGATAAATGATACAGTAGAAGAAAATTAATACCTGTCTCAAAAACAAGAGAACAGAGCAGAAAGATGTGAAAAATGAGAAAATATAGACAATCAGAATGGCATATTTTAGACATATTTGAAGGGCAAGAATATCAGGTTCTGAGGAAAAAAGAAAAGGTCAAGCACAGGAAGGAGGGCAAGATAGAATAATTTCAACATAGTAAATAATTTCAACATAGTAAATAGAAAACAAAGGATAGGATGAAGAAGAGGTTGATTGGGGAGCCTATGTGGACAAACATATGAGCAGGAGCTGTAGTTTTAGCTCATATTTGCAAAGTATTTTAAGGTTTTCAAAGAACTTTCACCACAACAATCCTGTGAAGTGGGTAATGTCAGTATTATTATTCCCATTTAACAGATCAGAAAATTGAAACTTGGGTTAAATGACCAACCCAGAATCGCACAGCTAATAAATGTCTCAGGAGGGATATGAACTTGGGTTTTCCTGAATTCTTGTTTATCATTCTATCTACCACAACAGATAACAACCTCAAAAGTGCTTTTGGATAACCAACACTCAATGTAAAAACTCACCCCTTCTTAGATCTGTATTCCTGAAAATATGACTGCTCATTTTCAAGTTGTGAATTTTGTGGAAAATCATTTTCCTCTTTTAATGCTCCTTGACTTTTGGCAAGTTTATTTGTGCTTTGAAACTGCCCTTTTTTGTCCAGCCTACTGTAAGGGAAAACTCCATTAAGATTAAAGTAAACTACCATATGACCAAGGTTTCTATAGATACTAAAAGTCGGTCAAATCAAGACATTTACAAGTATTTCCTTTTTAAAAAGTCTCTATTCACAATAGATGAATAAGAAATACAACTTTTTAATGTTATTCCCATGACGTGTGGTATGTGTGTATATATGTGTGAAATACAGATCACACAAACTGAAGTCACACTTGGGAAGGTCAAATGGTCAAAATTCTACCATGGGTTAAAGTGGAAAAAAATAATCAAAAAGATTTATATTAGTAAAAAGAAAGGAAAAGGGAAGAGAAGAAGGTAAAAGAATCATGGAATACCCCAAATAAGAAGACTTTATTTCAGACAAGAATATGAGGCTTTGAGGAAGATAGAAAAGGAAGTTAAACTAAGGAGGCAAGACAGGATGGAAAACATTCAGTGAAGGTGATATGGAAGAAACAAAAGGGTGGGAATAAGGTTATGGACAACCAGGTGGCAGAGTGGATAGAGCACCAGCCCTGGAGTCAAGAAGACATGAGTTTAAATCCAGCCTCAGATACTTTTAGCTTGAATTTTATGGTTTACAAAATGGCTTCCCCACAACTATGATATGCTTACTGTCAGTATTATTATCCCTAATTTACAGGTGAGGAAACTGAAGCTTGGAAAGGGAATAGATTTGCTCAATCACACATTTAGTAAGTATCAACTGGTGATCTGAACCCAGTTCTTCCAGACAAAAGGTTGAATACTTCATTCTCTGCCTCTAGAATAACCCATCCTCTAACCAAATGAACTTACCTCTTCTTGGCTCTGGGATCCTCATAATAGGACTGCTCATCTTCAAGGAATGAGCTTTGCTGGATATCACTTTCTGTTTTCAATGTCCTTTGCATTAGTTCAGCTTCATTTACACCACCAGAATTCCTCCTTTTGCCAAGCCTATAGGAAGGGGAAACTCCAAGAAGTCAAGGTAAACTACCACAGCACCAAATGTTTCTATGGCCTTTCAAGCCATTCTAAACTAGATATTACAGATCTGTCCTTTAAAAATGCTCTGTTCACAATGGAAGAATAAGGAATAATCAATTCTTTGTTAATCCATGATGTGTGTGTGTGTGTGTGTGTGTGTGTGTGTGCGCATTTGTGATGTACATTCTACAAATCAAAATAATACCAGTCAAGGTCTATTCATCCAAATCCTATCATGTTATAAAGTAAAAAAAAAAAAAAGAAAGAAAGAAAGTCTGGAAGAGAGTTCCTTCTGGTAGAAGAAACAAGAAGGGAGGGGAAGGTATAAAATAAAATAAAATAAAAAACAATTGAATGAAGATAATTAGGATGCTCCATTTTAGCCATGTTGTATTGATAAGAATATGGAGTTCTGAGGTAGAATCAAAGGGAGGTGAAATGCAGAAAGAAGAAGGGGAGGCTAGAAAACATTTGATTTAGAAGATATGGAGGAAAGTGTAGGAAGAATGGTATGTGATGATATGTCTGTAAAGAGACTTTATTTGAATTATTTAATCACCTGGCTTTATTGAAGATAAATTGTAACTTTCAGGATTAATGAGTGTTTACTTGCTACATAATTAATAAACATCTATATTTGAGAGACCTGCATGAAATTTTTGATGACTGCTATGAGTCAGTGTTTAAATAGGCCTCTCTTTCCTTTTTTTAAAAAATAATTTTATTTTTAATGTTTGGAATAAAACAAGTATTTCCATACTATACTATAATAAAAAAAGATGATTGCACATGAAGCTGTAAATCTTTTGCAAACGTATGAGGAGGAGCTATTTCTCTAGCCCACATTTATATAGCATTTTATAGTTTACAAAGTGCTTTCACTAAAAGGCAAAGTGAGTAGAGTCAGTGTTATCAGCACTTTGACAAGTGAAAAAACAAGTTTCAAAACATTAAATGACAGGCCCAGTTAATAGGTATGTATGGCTCAATTTCAACTCAGGTCTTCCAGATTCCATGTCTCATTCTCTATCTACTCTCCCACTTATCATCCTCAAATACATTCTTGGCTAACCAATATTAAGTATACATGAGCTTACCTCTTCCTGGCTCTGGAATTCTCCAAAGAAGGCTGTTCATTTTGATGGAATGAACTTTGCTGTAGATCACTATCCTCTTTATATGCCCCTTGAGTGTCAACATTGTCATTTATGTTATCAAACTGCCTTTTCCTCCCCACCCTAATAGAAGAGAAAAACACAAACTGATCATCCTAATTTACCACATGACAGAAAGTTTCTATAGAGTTCAAAAGTCATTCAAAGCAAAACATTTGCCTGCCTATCCACAAAAAATCCATAATCCATAATCTCAATTCCTATTGAATGAATAATAAATATGGAATATTCTTTACTGTGTATATGTACATATATACAGTAGTAATATTGATTATAGAAATTAAAATAATATCAGACAAGGATTAAAGGTCCAAAGGCTATCATGGGTTAAAATGTAAAGAAGTGGAAGAGAATTAAAATCAGTAGAACAAAAAAGAAGGAAATGGGGAGGGGAGAGAAGATGGTGAAAAAATAACATAATGCAAATGATCAGAATCCCATGTTTTAGATAGATTTGACAGGTAAGAACATGAAGCTCTGAGGAAGATTAAAAAAAAAGAAAAACATAGGGAAAAGAAGGCAGATCAAAAACCATTCACATTGGGAGACGTGTATGGAAAGATACAATAGTAAAAAGGATTTGGAGGTGAACCTATGTTTATAATCTTAAATGAGGAAGAGATGTTGGAGTCTTGTCTCACATTTGTATTGAATTTTAATGTTAACAAGTGTTTTTCCCATAACCACCCTGTGAGGCTGGTAGCATCAATTTTATTTTCCTTATTTTATGGATGAGGAAATTGAAATGGAGACTAACCAAATGATTTGGTTATGAACATACTACTAGTATGTATCTGATAATGGATTTCTGCTCATTTTCCTTGCCAAAGGTCTAGCACTATATCCACTGTACAACACTCAGATTACATGATTTTACCTCTTCCTGGCTCTGGAATTCTCCAGAGAAGGATATTCATTTTGACGGAATGAACTTTGCTGAAGATCACTGTCCTCAATATATGCTCCTTGAGTGTCACCAGAGTCATTTATGCTGTCAAACTGCCTTTTTCTGCCCACCCTACTAGAAGGGAGAAACACCATCTGATCAGCCTAAACTACAACTAACAAAAAGTTTGTATAGAGTTCAAAAAAGCATTCAAAGCAAAACAGTTACCAACACATCCTGAAAAAAATCTCTATTCCCTACTTCATGGGTAATGAATAGTGACTATTCTTTATTGTGTGTGGTATTTTCATATTCACAGGAGTAATACAGATTATAGAAATTGAAATATCAGACAAGGACTAAAGGTCCAAACTCTATTCTGGATTAAAGTGAGAAAAGGAGTGGAAGAGAATTAAAATTAGTAGAAAAGAGAAGGAAAAGGGGAGGGGAGAAAAGATAGTAAAAAAATAATGTAATGCCATACTTTAGATATATATAATGAAAAAGAACATGAAGCTCTGAAGAGGATATAAGAAGAAGATAAACATAGGAAAAAAGAAGGCAAAAGGGGAAAACATTCACTTTGGAAGAGATGGATAGAAAGAAGGTAGTAAGAAGAAGGATTTGGAGGTGAGCCTATGTTTACAATCTTAGATGAGGAGGAGATATTTTTTTTTAATTTCACATTTCTATAGAATTTTAATGTTAACAAAGAGCTTTTCCTATAATAACCCTGAGAGGCTGATAGTGTCAATTTTATCTTCTTTATTTCACAGATGAAGAAATTGAAGTTGAGACTGGCTAAATTGCCTACAGACATATGGCTAGTATGTGTCTGATAATGGATTTGTGCTCATTTTCCTTGCCAAAGGTCTAGTGCTCCATCCACTGTATGACACTCAGATTAAATGAACTTACCTCTTCCTGGCTCTGGAACTCTCCAGAGAAGGATGTTCATTTTGACGGAATGAACTTTGCTGAAGATCACTGTCCTCATCATATGCTCCTTGAGTGTCACCAGAGTCATTTATGTTATCAAACTGCCTATTTCTGCCCACCCTACTAGAAGAGAGAAACACCATCTGAATCATCCTAAATTACCACTGACAAAAAGTTTCTATAGAGTTCAAAAATCATTCAAAGCAAAACAGTTACCAACATATCCTGGAAAAATCTCTATTCCCTACTTCATGAATAATGAAAAGTGACTATTCTTTTTTTTGGTGGGGGGGGGGCAGGGCAATGAGGGTTAAGTAACTTGCCCAGGGTCACACAGCTAGTGTCAAGTGTCTGACAATGGATTTGGACTCAGGTCCTCCTGATCCAGGGCTGGTGCTTTATCGACTGTGCCACCTAGCTGCCCCATGACTATTCTTTATTGTGTGTGCATTTTCATATTCACAGGAGTAATACAGATTATAGAAATTAAAATATCAGACAGGTACTAAAGGTCCAAACTCTGTTCTGGGCTAAAGTGAGAAAAGGAGTGGAAGAGAATTAAAATCAGAAGGAGAAAAGAGAAGGAAAAAGGGGAGGGGAGAGGAGACCATGAAAAAAAAATAATATAATGCTAATGATAAGAATTTTGTATGTAAATATGCACAGGAGTAATACAGATTATAAGAATTAAAATAATTTCAGACAATGACTAAAGGTCAATACCCTATTTTGGGTTAAAGTGAGAAACAGGAGTGGAAGAAAATTAAAAACAGTAGAACAAAAGAGAAGGAAATAGGGAGGGAAGAGAAGATAGTGAAAAAATAATGCAATGCAAGTGATCAGAGTACCATATTTTAGACAAATTTGATGGATAAGAACACGAAGCCCTGAAGAAGATATAAGAAGAAGATAAACATAGGAAAAAGAAGACAAATAGGGAAACATTCACGTTGGAAGACATGGATGGAAAAACAAGATAGTAAGAAGAAGGATTTGGAGGTGAGCCTATGTTTACAATCTTAGATGAGGAGGAGGTATTGGGAGATACTGTTTTATATCACATTTGTATAAAATTTTAATGTTAACAAGAGTTTTTCCCATGACAACCTTGTGAGGCTGGCATTGTCAGTTTTATTTTCCTTATTTTATTGATGAGGAAATTGAAGCTGAGACTGGCTAAATGACTTGCTTACAGACACATGGCTAATATGTGTCTGATAATGGATTTGAGCTCATTTTCCATGCCAAACAATGTCCAGTACTCCATCCACCATAAAACATTTAGTTTACCTGAACTTACCTCTTCCTGCCTCTAGACTCCTCAGAATAGGATTGCTCACTTAGAGGTGATGAACTTTGTTGGAACTCACTTTCCATGTTAAATGTATCTTGTGTTTGAACCCATGAATCCATTCCTTCAGACTGTTGTCTTTTGCCCATCCTACAGGAAAAGAAGAGCTGCATGAGGTTGCTGGAAACTAATGCATTAAAAATATTTCTGTTGATTTTAAAGATTTTTCTTTAAAAAGTCATTCATACATGTATGCTAAAAAAAATCTGTATTCAGAGTAGATATATAAGCATTATGCTGAGGAGATAAGATGGATATTTATATTTTACTACTTTTTTTTTAATCAGTAAGAAAGACATCCATTACATTTACTGAGTCAATAAAATGATCCCAAGATGCTTAGATTTCCCATGTCAAGGTAGCAATATATTCATGGCAACCTATATCTATTAATAGATCAATATGCAGCTAGATTCTTCTCTGGTGCTTTTCAAAATCAGCATTCCCTAAAAAGACTTGTTTTTGGTTTTTGTTTTTGTTTGATTTTTTTTTTTGTGGGGCAATGAGGGTTAAGTGACTTGCCCAGGGTCACACAGCTAGTAAGTGTCAGGTGTCTGAGGACGTATTTGAACTCAGATCCTCCTGAATCCAGGGCCGGTGCTTTGTCCACTGTGCCACCTAGCTGCCCGCCCCCCCCCCAAGAGATTTAATCTTGGACTTGTCCAAGGCAAAATAGCAACTCTATAGCTATGGCAACTCTGTCCTATCTGTAATGGTAATTGGTGAGAATTTGTTGTGTGCTTAAAAAAAGTTTTTCACCACAAACTATGAGATTATTCTTCTATATTCTTGAGTTTAAACCTGGAGAAAAATGAGAAGAGCTGAAGAGAAGCTATCCTTATGACCAGTTTCCTCCTACACTCTACTAGGAAACGTAGGCTCAGCATTAATCACTCTAAATATCTGTGACTACTCATGCATGTCCTTAACTAAACCAACAACATGAATAGAGATATCATTTCAACATTTTTATGTAGATGATGATAAACTTAAATGTTGTTTCTTGCAGCCATTGAATTTGGTAGGTAGCTGTCTTTTGTATTTGTGAATGGGAGCAATTTTAAAACAGAATGTACAAGGTTATGCAACAGAGAGATTGGGAAAATGTGCATAAGAACATGCACATTTTATATTCCAGGGCAAAAAAAAATCCAAAAAGCAAACCTGAGTTTTCTAAGAATGAAAATTAAGAAGCTGGTCTGAAAAATCCTATCATGTAAATTACACAAGCCTATTTAGCCATTCAAAACAAGGAAAATGCCAATATTCCCAAAGTTCTTAAAATGTACAATAATGCAGCATCGGAGGCAGCTAGGTAGCACAGTGGATAAAGTATCGGCCCTGGATTCAGGAGGACCTGAGTTCAAATCCAGCCTCAGACACTTGACACTTACTAGCTGTGTGACTGTGGGCAAGTCACACAACCCTCATTGCCCCGCGAAAAACAACAACAACAACAACAAAAACAATAATGCAGCATCCTGCACAGAAATGTAGCCCTAAAAAAGAAATGTAGTTCAGGATTGTAACTTGAGCCAAGAAGGGGGAAAGGCATTAATAACTCTGCAACTTGCATTCTCCAGAATACTGTTGTCTGTCCTTGTTCTGCCTCAGATTTGATTGCTTTCTAGGCAACTTTCAGAGCAGTATAGGAGCTAGCTACCTCAAAGATTGAGTACTCCTGACGATAGAGCAAATTTCATTAAACAAACTAAAAGTCTGATTTGAGTAGAGAATAAGAAAGGATTATAAAGGCTGGCAAAGTGTTGTCCCTATGAACCTAGACAGAGAGATTTAGACTGGGAGTGCTCTTTTTCATTTTTAAGGTTTAGCATAGGTTCCATACAAAAACTGAAAGATACGCCTTTTACCTGACCTCCACTCAAAATATTTTAAACTGTGAATTGTGGCATCCATCACAGAGGAAAGAATAACTAAAGATTTAGGGATTGAATCAAATTATATTTCAAATGGTTTATACTATATATGTTATGTTTTTTTAAATGTCTTTCACATTAAATCTATTATTTCACAATTTATAATTTAGAGATGAGTCAATTTATTTATATATGTGTATTGGTATTACATGCATTGGTTTTGTTAAACAATCCCACATGGAGACTAGACAAAGTGCTAAAAGGGAAAATCTTGATAAAAACCAACATTGATTTCTGTAACATTTCCTCAAAATTCATATCTGCTATATTTCAGAAGAAAGTAACTAGAATAAAAATGTCATTCAGAAACTGATGTTTCATGAGAAAATGCACTGCAGTGATGATGTATTTTTTAAGTTTGCTATTTATCAGACCCAGAAATGATAGAAAAGAGGCAAAGCTTCCCTTAGAATTGTTTGGAGATGTTATCCAACCTACCCCAAACCTATACCCTATTCCTTTGGCTAATGCCATGGAAGTGAATTCCAGGACAACTTTATAATCATTTGCACTATGGATTTAATTGGGAAATCAAATGAGAAAATACATCACATCATTGAAGATCTCCAAATTAAAATGACTCATTTTAAGTCCCTCTAACTTAAGGTAATTGGCAGGTTGTTGGCTCCTCAGCAGAGTTAGGAGAGAAATGGCAACTTCTCAAGTTCAAACAAACAAACAAACAACAACAAATTTACTTTGTTGCAGAATATATTCCAAGTGTCTGTGAGCAGAGGACACTAAGAAGCATCATCGATACCAGGAGCTGGGAGCTACTGCTGCCTTCCATCTCTGTGTATCTGAAATAAATGTAAAACAAGCCAATTTAGATCACCTCAGGGGCAACAGAAATTTTCAAAGTTTTCTGTCAAGTTCAAAACAAATGACACATCCCATAGAAAGAGTTAAAACTACACCATGGTTACAGGATCAAACCAGAGAACTGCCAGCTATATGTAACACATGACATAGGGATTTCACACAATCATATACTATATGTTAGCATTTCAAAGAAATGTGTATGAATCTAGGAACAAAGTTGTCTGTATGTAGTCAAATTGAATTCCTTTTCTAATTAAGGGAATGTATTCCAATAGAGGGGCTAATGGATAATTGAGCTTTCATACAGTTCTTATCTTAATTGTCTAGTAAAGATAAGAAAGTTATGGAAAGAGACAGAAATGGAAAAACAAAAAGTTGTTGAAACAGAAAGATTGTTCAGAACTCTCAGCCTAAAGTTGAATACCTTAAATACTTCATAATGAAAAGTCATACCAATTTATCATTAAGGAGGATATTATCGTTTGGGTATGTATTCCTTCAGAAAAGAGAAAGTGTATAAAGGAGGGAATATTTATGTCTATTCTCTTAACATGTCTCTGAAAGTTTCTAAAAAGAACCAAATTCTCTCCTTTAAGAGGATTAATAAAATGAAATATATAAAATTGCAAGTAAAAAGAAAACCTAATTACTGCCAGTAAAATGAAACGATTACAAAATAAAAACCTCAATGTTTGAAAAAGACACATGTTAAAATCTTGGTAAGAGCACTGAATAAGGAGTGTTCACCTGTAAGAAGTCAGTCTAGAAGGAAGAGAAACCATAAAATAGTAACTAAAACTGAATAAAGAAAAGAGGATTAAATCATTAAAAATCAGTAGAATGGTTAAAAAGCAACCCACAGAATATAAGCATTCTTATACAAATAAAGTTACCTAAGAAACTTTATTTCTTATTATTATTGATGTAATGAAAAAAACACACATTGAAAACTTCTTGCTAGAGAGAGAAATATCCATATCACTTTGGACAGTTGGATCAGAGGAAAAAATAAAAATCAGAGTTTATACTTACGCTGACATGAAATATCCTTTCAGCAATAAGATGTGCTCCTCTCTCAAAGATAAGATGCCAGTGAATGTTCAGAATCTTCCTGTGCAGTGAATTCCTGTGAAAGCACAAAAGACTTTCACCTGTTCACTGAACTAGGTCTTGAGCTTGGCTCCAGGGACATCTGCTCTTCCTAACTTCTGAGTCTGACTCCTCCTTTCCTCTTTACCATACTCAGACCAGCATTTTATACAGCCTCTTTTTTATAAGGCTCACACATGGGGCCAAGCAATCATGTAGCTATCCATGATAGACGTCACAATTGTTACTCCCCCCCCAGGAATGGAAGGTTTCACTTCCTTATGAGGTAGAAATTTCTGTTATTATTATAAATGATTTAGGTGAGTAATTTGAAGATAAAAGGTACAGGGGACAAAACTCAACTTATCTAAACTACCACTTGTCTCTTGCTTAATAAGAAAGCTTTTTTGAATGAATTTTTTGAAGCAATAGTTATTAAGTTATTAAGGGTCATTCGGCAATGTTTCACAAAGGATATTTTTTCCTAAAATTATTTTAAATAAATTAGAAATGGGGTCATCCTGTGAATAAAAAAAAAAATAAAATAATTTAGATGGTGTGTGTGTGTGTGTGTGTGTGTGTGTGTGTGTGTAAGATCATGGGTAGAAACATACATTATTACATTTATAAGATTTTTACCACATAATTTTACTATTCTTATTCTAAACAATAGGAAAACGGTGTTGTACATGCTGTATTTGTATTCTGTTCCTATCATGATTTATCTCTCTTGTTTAGAAAGATTTATTACCTGTGATGAAACTCTCAGAAGAGCTTCAGTATCATTTGGACATTACAAGGTTACTAATTATTTCCTACAGAGTACTGTTCTAGAATGTTAAGCCTAAGAATTTTCATTTCTTTAAAATAATTTATTTCCACCTTGTTCAAAACTCAAATATATTATAAGGATATTTTCTTTAATCTATTGTTTTCATCTCAGTATATGATTACATATATTATACTAGGTACAACTCTAAGTTCTAATGTTTTGCTATTAAACCTCTCAAAAAATATGAGATACCACTCTCTTAGAGAGGCTTCCTTTGCAAATAGTGTGTAGGCTAGTGTCCTAGGAAGGATGTGGGATTTGGAGTCAGAAGCTGATGTTTTGAAGCTTCATTCTTCTACGTATTTGCTGTGAGTTCTTGGGTAAGACAACTAATGTCTCTAAGTTACTATTTCCTTCTTTGTCAAATGAAGAGATTGGATTAAATGGCCTTTAAATTCCCTTTTACTGCTAGATCAATGGACCCATCATTACTTTCTTCTGAGAGAAATGTCTCCCATTGCCTTGCCTCAGAACAGCTAGACTAGAAAAGCATATGGTTCTCACCACCACAAACGCTTCATTCTCAATCAGGACAGAGTGCAGCAAGATTATTACTTCTTATTTTTGGACATTTTGTGTTTCCTAATACAGACATAACATGAATAAATGCAGTAGCATTCTTGATTATCATATTAAACTCATACTCAAACCACACAAAAGTTTTAACACAAGCTATTAGACACATCAACCATATCTAGGATATGTGAAGTTAATTTCTCAACCCAAGCATAGAACTTTACATTTATCTCTATAAAATTCCATCTTTTTATATTGATTTGATGAATCCTGTTGATCTTTCTCTATCCTACATTGACTTCTTCATGCAAACTTTAATGTCATATTCATGTTTGACAAATACGTTCTCAATGACTTTAACTGAGACTTTGTTAAATATACTGAACAGCAGGGCAAGGAAAGCAAATTTAGTGCTCCAGTGAATACCTTCATTCAATTTGACTCTGATCCATTAATGACTACATTTTGAGTCTATTCATGTAGCTAGAGTTGGGGGAGGAAGGAGAGTTTTTGCAGCCCTTTGGCTACAACATAGATTATCATTAAAGCATGGGGGACATATATAATTCAAACGTGCATGTCAAAGACTGCCTAAACATAAGTAGGAATAGGGGATGAATGTGATGAATAATTAGTATAGATAACACTAAGATGAGGAAACTCTCTGTGGATGCAAGTCAGCACCATCTTTGCAACTTATAGTCATAGAGTTGCCTAGAGCACTCAGATTCCGTGGCTTATTCTGGGACATACTGTCAGTAGGTTTCACATGCAGAACTTGGAACTCAGGTCTTCTTAGCTCCAAGGTCAACTCTCTGTCCTCTATACCTCACTTCCTTAACATAACATCAGTCCATATACCATAAATCCATTGCCAATAAAACAAAATGAGTGTCACTGCTTCTCCTTTTCATGTTTGTCAAACTGCCTATTGCCATCTTTGTGATTTTTTTTCTTTAAGTTTCCCCTACACCTGATTTTGCTGAGATAAAAGTGGAAGAGGGAACACATCATGGTTTTCCCTATGCCCAACATTCTCCTTAAGGCATGACCTTTCCTCTATGTCATACTTCTAATAGAATTCAGACAACTGAATTTTATGTTTTATTGAAACATATGTTCTATAGAAGAATCAAAATATGATTATGTCATATTGCTAGCTAATGTGAATAAGTGACTGAGTAAAGCTTTTCTTGTGAGACTTTAATGCAATTCTTTCAGGTCCTCTTGGAAAACATATAGTAGAATAGAAGAAAGGACAAAAGGTATGTAAAATTTTGGGAAATGATACTGTGAGAAGCCCACTCTCCCTAGAGACTGAGGTGGTGTAAGAGATGTTGAGGAAAATGATTATACTTTTGTTACTTCTATATAGCTCTTTGTAAAAACTAATTGATGTTAAGTGGAACTGGGGGATTAGACACTGGTAGCTAACCATAGGAGGAAATATAACCTGTGGGATTAAAACAATAGCATTAAACAGAAGATGCTCCATTAACTTTTCAAGGTATCACTAGAATTCTGAGGGAGCAGATGCAGTAAGTCTTAATTTTGAAGAGGTAATCTCCAAATAGTTGCTATACTTTTCTTAAAAAAGTAAAAAATAAATAATTAATGCTCCCTTTTAAAAACAAGGTCCTTGTTATCTATTCTTCCTTCTGAAATTTTGTGCATTTTAAAAAGTATTACAATGGAGCTCTTTTTTTTTTTTTGCATCACTATTGCTGATCTACCCTGATCATTAACCAACCTTTTCATTAGAAACCATAAGGGGAAAAAAGTGTGTAACAAGTATTATCAAGTTGTGAAACTGTGGATATAATAAAATATTACATCTCTTTTTACATTTTATGCCCATTACCTCTCTGTCAGGAAATGGTTAACATGATTCATCATAATTCCTATGGAAATTTGTTCATTCATTGCATTGATCTAAATTCTTAAGATTTTCAGAGTTGTTTTTCTTTACAATGTTTCCCACCTTTAAAAAAACTGTGCTTTTGTGAGGTTTGACTGATATCCATTTTTTCCATTTCTTCCTTTATGTATGAATACTTTTCTCAAATATACCAACTACAAGAAATTGCAAGGCCACCTTCCTTTTTCCTCCTTTCCACACAAGTATATTATTTCTTTTACCTTGCTTAATCTTTATTCTTTATATTTAATTTCTCCTGCCTTTGAGGACATTAAGAATTTGAAGGGACACTTTTTTCTTATCCCCCATTAGAGTATAAGTACTACATCATTGTATGGTTCCATCTAATGGTTGAGATAAACTTACCTTTCTATGTATCTCTGAACTCTTGTATTTGTATTGCTAGATTAATACTCATCTCTGATCTTTTCATCAGAAATACTTAAGCCTTCTATTCCATTAAAACTAAATTTTTCCACTTAAAATTTCAGTCTTTTTTAGGGTGAACTAGTTTTGCTTATAAGTTCATTTCTTTTGCCTTTTAAAATATTGCATTCCATTATCTCCCCTCATTTATAGTACAAGCTGCTAGGTCTTGTGGGATCTTATCTTTCCCTGATACCTGGACTGCTTCATTCTGGATTCTTTTTTTATTTTTTTCTTACCTTTTTTTTTTTTTTTGGTGAGGCAATGAGGGTCAAGTCACTTGCCCAGGGTCACACAGCTAGTAAATGTCAAATGTCTGAGGCTGGATTTGAACTCAGGTCCTCCTGAATCCAAGGCCGGTGCTTTATCCACTGCACCACCTATCTGCCCCTTATTTTTTTTTAATATGGCCTATTTTGTTTATTCCTGAGACTTTTCATTTGGGGGTTCCTTTCAAGAAGTGTTTGATAAATTATCTACCTTAACTTTTTCCTCCTGTTCTAACATATCTGAGTAATTTTCACTATGATTTCTTGAAATATGGTACCCTGGCTTTTTAAAAATCATGGTTCTTAGGAACTCTAATGATTTTTAAATTTTCTTATTGTCCTATTTTCCAGTCAGTTGTATTATATGTGTAAGTATATTCATACACTTGAGGATTTGTGCCAGGGCTAGATTCTGGCTCCCCTACTATGCTTTTATATGACTTTGTGTGTGGTAGTTTACCCTGCTTGGTCTCACCCTAAATCTCCTGGGTTATTATGTTGACTTCTATGTCCTGGAGTTAACCCTCCCCCACCCCTTAATTGAGGCTTAGAGTGCTAGATCTTCAGGGTCTTATCTGCCATCTCAGGACATCATGTTAGGGACTCAAACATGGGTCTGGGTTGTCCTGTTCTGAGTCCTATGGCACCAGTGTTTGACATTACTTATCACCCTTCACTGCCTGCTGCTACTTCCTGCAATTTTCAAGGTACCTCCCCACCAAACCCCCATCCAGGAACTTTATCAGGAGATTCTTTTGTTCTTGATGGCTCTAGATAAAACATTGCAGGCTACACATGTTCTATCTCTGGTTGAGCCAAATCTAACTTTATTGGATGTATTCCATTTCCTTTTGCCATTCCTATAATCTTTGGGCTTCTGACTTAATTACTACGCAGTTCTGGGCACCCCACTAGCATTCTATATTGATAACATCCCT
Organism: Dromiciops gliroides; assembly: GCF_019393635.1. Classification (NCBI taxonomy): domain Eukaryota; kingdom Metazoa; phylum Chordata; class Mammalia; order Microbiotheria; family Microbiotheriidae; genus Dromiciops; species Dromiciops gliroides. The sequence continues at coordinate 393,039,891 of NC_057864.1, read as the reverse complement.
TTATTAGAATTCTATTCCCAGATTCTTTGTTAGCCTATTTGGTATCACCTTGCCAAAATGTAACAAATGAAATTTCAGGCTTCTTACTGGAAATAGTAATGTGGCCTACACATTTTAGAATTAATATTATATCTCAGAGTGGAATAAAACAGCACACACACTCATGACACACATATACATATATTTGTGTATTTTCTTGTTCAATCCTTTTATATAGTATTAAATTTTTAATATATAATTATATAATATATATATATAGAAAGACTGTATAAAACATTAGACAGATAGATAGATAGAATTTTATCTATAGGGATTACTATATTTATAGAGCAGCTAGATGGTGCAGTGGCTAGAGCACTGGGCCTTGAATCAAGAAGAACTGAGTTCAGATCCAGCCTCAGGTGCTTACTAGCTGTTTGACCCTGGGTAAGTCACATAACCCTGTTTGCCTTAACTTCCTCATCTCTAACATGAGCTAGAAAAGGAAATGGCAAATCATTCCAGTATTATTGCCAATAAAATTCTAAATAGTGTCACAGAGAGTCACATATGACTGAAACAACTGAACAAGTATATATTTATATCTATTGGTAAAAAACCTCTCAATAGATAGAGATCTATAGATCTAGATATATACATAAATATAGAGAAATGTAGAGAAAGAAGAGAGAGGAGAGAAAAAGAGGGGGAAAGAAGGCAGTATAGAGGAAAGAAGACAGACAGAACTAGAAAGAGACAACAGAAGTTGAATGAAAGAAAAGCAATGGAAGTGAATTCTACAACCTAAAATTCTATAAAGTGAGTTTGCTCTAAAATTTTGGGAAGATCTTAAGAAGGAATTCTGAAGACACAAATAAAACAATTCAATCAATAATGGAAATGGGTAGACATTCACCATATAGCTCCAGGCATCATTTGAAGATGTATTACACATTACTCCTTTTCATTTGCTCTTTATTCCATCAAAAGTAGCCTATTTGATGTTTCTCATACAGAATGCTCTATTTTCCATCTATATGCTTTTGAACTTGATTAATTATATAAAGAAACTTGTAAAGGTCATTGTAAAGAAAAACAACTTCGAAAGGCTTAAGAAATTTGATCAATGTAATGATGAATCATAACTCTAGAAAACTGATCTTGGTTCTGTTTCTCATTGTGAAATTTTACATAGGAGAAGGAATAGACTCAAGGAACAATATGAGGAATACATTTTTAAACATGACCAATATAATACACACAGAAAGAAAAGAAAATGTTGTTGTATTTAGCAGTTAAGAGCTCATTATTGACTTTGGAAACAATCATTTCAGTTGTATGATGAAAGCATAAGTTAGATTGCAGAAGATTCAGAAGTGAATTAGAAGAGAGGAAGTAAAGACACCAATTGTAGATAGCTTTTTTTCCCCCAAGGAGTTGGGCTGAGAAAGTAATGAGAGGTTTAGAATGGTAGGGAAAAGAAAAGGGATAGGGAAATTGTACAAACTGGACTTCTGCTGGTTTGTGCTTATTGTCAGAAAATTAAGATGGGAATTAGTATTAATGGAAAATAGAAAAAATGACAATTTTACTATAGGCAAATAAAAGACTGTAGAAACAAGGATACAATGTAGTCTTCAAAGTTAATATTAACCAAATTTATGGTCTCAATATTGTTTTAGTAGAAACCAACTAAATACAACTGATAGTTAAATTTAAGCTCCCAATTATAAGGGATGGTGTGCTATGAACAACATGTAGAGAAGATGAAGTGTTTCTTCAGTTTTCAGTTCTAGTATGTAGTATCCAGTAAGAACCCCCAGATAAATACCTGGAGAGTAAAGGTACACTAGATAAATGCCTAATTATCCCTTTCAAAATGTTAATAGCCTGGGCCACTCAAAGGCCCAACAGAAAAACAGACCACCATGGGCAAGCCACTACAACAGTATATTAACAAAAAAATGAATGAAAAATATTGACAAAGATTATTCAATGGGACATATATACACCCACAGTTGTGTAGCAATGACCTTACCTAAGTACTGTCATTGGACAAGTTCTGTCACAATTGCTTTAATGATCTTTTTGTGGTAGGTAAGAACTGGAAATCAAAGGGATGCCCATCAATTGGATAATGGCTAAACAAACTATGGTATATGCCTGTAATGAGATATTATTGTGCTATAAGACATGACAATAATGATGATTTCAGAAAAACCTGGAAAGACTTACATGAATTGATGCATAGTGAACTGAACAGAACCAGGAGAATGGCATGCACAGTAACAGCAATATTGTTCAGTGAAGGACTATGAATGATTTAGCTATTCTCAGAATACAATGATCCAAGATATTTCCAAAAGACTAATGGTGAAGCATGATATCCACTTCTAGAGAAAGAACTGATATTGATAGAATACAGACTGAAGCATGCTATTTTTCACTTTCTTTCATTTTTCTTTTGAGTTTTTTATACAAAAATGACTAATAAGAAACTAACTGCACATATATAACCTATATCTGATTGCTTATCATCTCAGGGAGCGGGGAGGGAAAGAGAATTTGGAACTAAAAACTTTAAACAAAAATGTTTAAACAAAAAGAATTGCTTTGCTGTGCCAAATGTGTTATTCTCCCCCATACTACTAGTAAGAGCTCTCTTTCAAACATGCAGTGTTTTCCTACCTTTGATTCTTTAATTGGGTTGTTCTCTCTCCAAAAAGGAAGTCCTTTTCTCATGATAGCTTTTGAAACCATTTCCATTATTTAAAGCCCAACTGAAATTCCAGCTCCTCTATAAAAGTCCCTTGATTTTACTAGCCAGAAGCAATCTCTGCCTCCTCTGTATTAACACAATTAGGAGTTTTCTTCTAGCACGGGTATCATTTAACATTTTGTTCTTTTAATCAGTTTGTGTCCCATCTTCCCAACTAAATTGCAAGTTATCTGAGAGCCAAGATGGTTTCTTAATTATCTTTGTACCACATAACACTTAGTGCCTAGAAGTGTTTGACCCATATAGATTACATAAACGTTTCTAGAATCGGGTTGAGTATAACATTAGCAAGATGATTTTTTCTAGTGTGTGTGGCTGTGCCAGGAACATTTTGTCCTGATATGTTACTCACTGATATAGCCACACCAGGAAACCCAGACCTCATTTCCTTCAAATCCTTCAAAAAATCAACCAGGGCATTGGAAGGGATTTAACTAAATAAGCTCTCCTGGATATGAAAGTTCACTGTTTTTCAAAAGTATAAAGAAGGGTTCATAAGATCCATGGATAGATTTTAGGAGGTTAGTGAACTTTGATGGAAAAAGTATATATACATATATCAATCTCTAACTGTAATTCAGAATTTCTTTAATTATTTAAAAGCATTATTCTGAGAAGGGGCCCATAGGTTTCAACAGATGACAAAAAGATACATGACACACAAAAAGTTGATCCCTTTGCATGCAAAACTAAAAAAAAAAAGAACACTGATCTGTCATCTAATAATTCCTGCACAATTTATTCTTTTAAAAATAAATTAAATCATAATTTTGTGTTCTGCCATCCTGTCATATCTAGTGGCAATGGATTCATGTAGAAATGGGATAATTCTTTTTTGTTTTGTTTTGGTTTTTTGTGTTGTTTTTTGGTTTTTTTGGGGGGGGGCAGGGCAATGAGGGTTAAGTGACTTGCCCAGGGTCACACAACTAGTAAGTGTCAAGTGTCTAAGGCTGGATTTGAATTCAGGTCCTCCTGAATCCAGGGCCAGTGCTTTAGCCACTATGCCACCTAGCTACCCTGGAATAATTCTTTTTTGGGGGGATAATTCTTAATACAGAAGGTAGCAAGACAAAACCAACCAGAAGCAGATAGGAAATTTGTTGAAAAAATGTTTTTGAAATCTAGGCCAAGGTTCCCAACTTGCATCACTGCCTTGTCATGGCTGAGAGGTTTGTAGCTCAATGATACATTGGGCTATGCTGTTCAGGATTACTTAAGATAGAATGGCCATAATGGAGAGTTTTGAAAGAAAATGGCAATTCACTCCCATACCTTTGCCAAGAAAACCGCATGGACAGAATTAAAATGTAAAGGAGATGACATCAAAAAATGAGCCTCTCAGGTCCAAAAGGTGCCCAAAATGCTACTGGGCAAAACTGGAGGACAATTACCAGTAAGTTCAGTACTAATGAAGCATCTGGGCCAAGGACAAAGTGAAATTCAGTTGTGGATGCATCTGGTGGTGAAAAGAAAGTTTGATGCTTGTAAAGATCAATATTGTGTAGGAACCTGGAATGTAAAATATGTGAGCAAAGGTAAACTGGATATGGTATTAAAAAAGGAGATGGAAAGATTAAACATTGATATTTTGGGGGTCAGTAAACTTAAATGGGTAGAAGTGAGTGAATTTAGTTCAGGTATTTGATACATGTATTACTGTGGGCAAGAATCCCTTAAAAGAAATGGAGTAGGGGTAGCTAGATGGCACAGTGGATAGAGCACCGGCCCTGGAGTCAGGAGTACCTGAGTTCAAATCCGGCCTCAGACACTTAACACTTACTAGCTGTGTGACCCTAGGCAAGTCACTTAATCCCAATTGCCTCACTAAAAAAAAAAGAAAGAAATGGAGTAGCCCTCATAGTCAATAAAAGGGTGAGAAAAGCACTACTGGGGTATAATCTCAAAAATTGTAGAATGATATCTGTTCAAAACCAAGGCAAACTATTCAACATCTCAGTAATACAAGTCTATGCTCCAACCATTGATGCTGAAGAAGCCAAAGTTGATTAGTCCTATGAAGACCTGCAACATCTTCTAGAAATAACAACAACAACAAAAATTCATCATAGGGGATTGCAATGCCAAAGTAGGAAATCTTAAGATAATAAGAATCCAGGCAAGTTTGGCCTTGGTATACATAAATGAAGCAGGGCAGAGACTACTAGAGTTTTGTCAAGATAACTCATAGGTCATAGAAAACACGCTTTTTCAAAAACCCTCTATACATCAACATCACCACATGGTCAATATAGAAATTAGATTTGATTATATATATTTTTTCAGCCAAAGGTGACAAAGGTCTATACAGTAAGTTAAAACAAGACCTAGAGCTGATTGTGACTCAGCTCATGAGCTTTTTATTACAAAATTCAAACAAATTGAAAAAAGGAAAGAAAACCACCAGACCATATAAGTATTCATAATATCTATTATAAATATGAAGTAGAAGTGACCAAAAGGTTTAAGGGATTAGATCTGATAGACAGAGTGTCTGAAGAACTATGAATAGAAGTTTGCAATATTGTGTAGGAAGCATCAACAAAAAACATCCAAAAGGAAAAAAAAGAATCAAGAAGAAAAATGGCTGTCTGATGAGGTTTTACAAATAGTTGAGGAAAGAAGGAAAGCAAAAGGGAAAGGAGAAAGGGAAAGATATATCCAACTGAATGAAGAATTCCAGAGAATACCAAGGAGAGATAAGAACGTTTTCTTAAGTGAGCAATGCAAAGAAAAAGAAGAAACAATAGAATGGGAAAGATGAGATCTTTTCAAGAAAATTAGAGCTATCAACGATAGAGATATTATTTCACACAAAAATAGGCATGTTGAAAACCCTAAATGGTAGGGATTTAACAGAAGCAGAAGAGGTAAAGAAGAGGTAGCAAGAACAAAAGAACAATACAAAAACTATACTGATCTAGAGACAGACATCCTTGAGAATGAAGTCAACTAGGCCTTAGAAACACTTGTTAACAATAAGGATAAGTGGGGGTAATGGAATTCCAACTGAGCTATTTGAAATTCTAAATGATGATGCTGTTACAGTGGCGTACTTAATATTTCAGCAAATTTGGAAAGGTCGATAGTGGCCACTGGATTGGAAAAGATCAGTTTGTGTCTCAGTATTAAAGAAGTGCAATGGCAAGGAATGTTCTAATTAATGAACATTCATGTCACACACCAGTAAGATTATGCTTAAAATTCTCCATGCTAGGCTTCAGCAATATGTGAACTGAGAATTGCCAGAAGAGCAGGTTCATTTTCAAAGAGGTAGAAGAACTAGAGAAACAACTGTCAACATTCACTGGATTATATAGAAAGCAAGAGTTCCAGAAAAACATACTTCTGCTTCATTGACTACACTACATTGACTGTGTGGATCACAACAAACCGTGGCATGTCCTCAAAGACATAGCAGTAGTAGATCATTTTATTTGTCTCCTGAGGAAACTGTATGACAGCCAAGAAGCAACAGTTAGAATCAAACATAGAACAAATGATTATTTTAAGATTGAAAAGGGAGTATAACAGGGCATTATGTTGTCACCTTATTTATATAACTTATATGCAGAGTGTATCATTTGAAAGGGCAGGCTACAGGATTAATAATTTCAGACATGTAGACAATACCACTCTGATAGCAGAAAGTGAAGAAGAATTAAGAACTCTCTTCGTGAGGGTGAAAGTATAAAAGCTGGCTTGAAGATTAACATAAAAACAACTAAGACCTTGGCAACTGGTCCCATTATTTCCTGGAAAACAGGGAAGTCGAAGCAGTGTTAGATTTTATTTTTTTTTGACTCATAGATCACTCCTGATAGTGATCACAACTATGAAATTAAAAGATGCTTGCTCTTTGGAAGGAAAACTATGGCAGATCTGAACAGATACTAAAAAGCAGAGATATCACTTTGCTAACTAAGGCCCATATAGTCAAAGCTATGGGGTTTTTTCCAGTAGCAATGTATGACTGTGAGAAATCGTATGATAAGGAAAGCTGAACATCACATAATAGACACTTTTGAATTGTGGTGCTGAAAGACTCTTGGACAGCAAGGCGATCAAATCAGTTAATACTTAAAGAAATTAATTCAGGGTATTTCAGGTCAAATACTGAAGTTGAAGCTTAAATACTTTGGCCACATAATGAGAACATGGGACTTAGTTGAAATGATCTTGATGTTGGGAAAGATTAAAGGTAAAAGGAAAAAGAGATGGTAGAGTATGAAATGGATAAATAGTGTCAAAGAAACAAACATGAACTTGGACAGACATCAAGAGACAGTAGAGGATAGAAGGGCCTGGTGTTCTATGGCCCATGGAGTCACAAAGAGTTGGACACAGCTGAACAACTGAAAAGACCGAGGTTAGTTAATTGAATAATAGTTAAATTTGGATTAAAAATTGATCTTTAAGACATGAGCAGAGTGGTTTGTTCAGATTATTGCTTTTTTTCCCTTAACATTGTAAGGGAGGTAAAAGAATAGATATTGAGATAATAATAACACGAGTAATTTAATGCTTTCTCACAAACCCTTGAGATTCTTTTTATTAGACTTTCATCTTAGAAATAGAGAATATTAATACAATAAACAGATTTTTTCAAAGTTTTGTCAGGAATGAGGAGTTGGCAAGAATAAATGCATGCCTTCTATACATGCAAAGGAATGTTGGTGTTGAATTAAATTAATAGCTATACTTAGAGCATATGTTTTCTTGTAAAGGATATTAAAAATTAAAGTAAATGTTCCCCATTCAGTGATCATAGTTAAGAATCAGGATATATTGAGTCAAAACCAATGGGCTTTGTCAGAGAAATTGCAGTTTAAATTTAAAACCTGTAATCATTATTTTGTGGTAATAATACAGAGCAACATGAATATAGTGGGTGAAGTGATCTTTTGACATGCTTATGGGGAGCAGGAGGACAGAGGTTTCTTTTATCTTTTTTTCTATTAATGAAAACCATCTTCTCTCCCTTCTACCTTTTGCTTCCATAGTCAAGTAAAACAAATTTTTGCATTAACCATTTCCAAAAATTATGTCTTAATCTGCACTCTGAGTCCTTTGCTTCTTTGTTATGAAATGGATAGCATGTTTCAACATGAATCCTATGGAATCATGGTTGTTCATTACATTGGTCAGAGTTCTTAAGTCTTTCAGTTTCTCAGCTTTAGTGTTATTGTACCATATAAGGTCTTCTCCAAGCACTGTTCATTTCACTTTGTATCAGTTCATACAAATCTTCACAAGTTTCTCTGAAACTAATCTTTTTATCATTTCTTACAGCACATTAGTACCCAACCGTGTGCATATAACATAATTTGTTTAGCCATTTCCCAATTGATAAGATATTTCCTTGGTTTCTAGTTCTTTGCTACCACAAACAGAGCTATATGTGTATGGGTCCTTTTCCTCTTTATTTGATTGCTCTGGAGTATAACCCCAGTAACAATATTTTGGAGACACTTTAATAACTTCTTGGGCCATAGTTCTAAATTGCTTTCAAGAATGGCTGGATCAGTTCACAGGTCCAACAGCAATGCAAGTATTTGTCACTTTCCTTTTTTGTCAGCTTTGTTAATTTGAATGGTATGATGTGGATTCTCTTAGTTGCTTTAATTTATATTTCTTCATAAGTTATTTGGAACTTTTTTCATATGCCTATTGAATATTGAAAGTCTAATGAACATGATTTTACTTAAAATTTTTGAATCACTATGTATTAATGATCTTGGTCTATAATTCTCCTGTGTCTTATCCTTCCCTAGATTAGTATTAGGACAAAGGATTCCAGGAAAGTACTTTCCCTTTCACTAAAAGTATTCTAGGAAAATACTTTCACAGTTTTTGAAAATAATTTGTGGTGTGTAAAGGCAGCTGGGTGGTTAAGTAGATAGAGTTCTTGTCCTGGAATCAGGAAGATCTGAGTTCAATCTAGCCTCAGACACTTAGAGCTCTGTGACCCTGGGCAATTCAATTTGCAGATTCTGCTAAGTGGGGATGATAATAATAGTAGCTATCTCACAGGGCTGTTGTGAGGACCATATGAGGCAATAATTGTAAACCTCTTAGTACAGTGCCTGGCACATAGTAAGCACTATATAAATGTTAGCAATTTTGATTAGTAGTGGTATGGGTACTAATTGTTATTTTAAAATTTGACAGATTCTCTGAATCCATCAGAAAAAGTTTACACACACACACACACACACACACACACACACACACACACACACTTTGGTAGTTCCATTACATCTAGTTCTATTTCCTTTCTTGAGATTTAGTTGAAAAGATTTGCTTCATGATCTACTCACTTGGATATTCTATATTTTGAAGGTATTCCTTTATTTATTTTTTGTTCTCAGTTTTGTTAGCATATAACTGTGTATAGTACATTTTTACTATTGTTTTATTTCTTACAGTTTCATCGTGATTTTACCTTTTTTATTAACTATTGGTTGATGTGATTTTCTGGCCTCATTTTTAATCAGATTAGTTAAAGATTTATCAATTTTATTAGAGCCAGTTTTTTAAAGAACCAGCTTTTAATATTACTTATCATTTCTATACATTTTTTATTTCTAGTTCTGTATTTCTTCTTTAATTTTATATCTCATCTTTTATGTGTTTTAGATTTGCTTATTTTTTACTTTCTAATTTTAAAAACTGAATATTTAGTTGATTGATCTTTTTCTATTTCATAAATGGATATTTATAGGGATATGATTTTTCTCTAGAGAATTGCTTTGACTATGATGAAAATTTTGGAGATTGTTTCATCATTATAATTATCTCTCACAGAATTATGATTTTGTTGTTTGACCCACATATTATTTAGAACTTCATCATTAAATTCTTATTTAGGTCTGTATCTTTTATTTGTACTCCCTGTACTAATTACTATTTTTATTATGTTATGGTATACATAGAACTCAATAACTATTTCTGCCTTATTACATTACTTTACAATTTCTCTGTTGCCTGCTACATGGACAAATTTGTAAAAGTTCTATTGCTGCTGTTACATACATACATTGTTACTGACATATACATGCAGACATATGTATATTATATTAGTAATACATATGTTTATGTGTGTATTGATAGAGAGATGTATGTGTGAGTTGCTTTTTAATTTTTTTTTTTTGTGGTGAGGCAATTGGAGTTAAGTGACTTGCCCAGGGTCACACAGCTAGTAAATGATAAGTGTCTGAGGCCAGATTTGAACTCAAATCCTCCTGAATCCAAGGCCAGTGCTCTATCCACTGTGCCACCTAGCTGCCCCCCGAGCTGCATTTTAATTTACAAGAAGGCATAATTCTTTTAACTTTAGTTTCTCCAGCACTTTTTTTTTTCAATTCTACATTTTCTGTTTGGTTTATCTTTCTGTTGTCTTTATCTGAGACTGAGAGAAGAACATTGAAATTTTTTGTCTCTATTGTATTGCTGGCTCTGCCTTCTTGTAGCTAAGTCAATGTTTCCTTTATGAATTTAGATACTATGGCATTTGGAGTATATAAATATAATGCACATATTAATTTGTTGTCTATAGTTCCCTTTAGCATAATGTATTTTCTTTTTTATCCCAAGTTAGATTATGAATGTTTGCTTTGTCTGACAGCATGATTGCAAGTCCTGCTTATTGTTTTTTTTACTTACCTGATACATATTAAATTTTTTCTAGTGTCTCATTTTAATTATGTAAATTTATTTCTTTTTAAAATGTGTTTCTTGTAAAGTAACCGAAGGTGGGGCATTGTTTTCTTATTCAGTCTATCACTTTATTTCATTTTATTGAATTGTTTAATCCATTAATATTTAAGTTTTGAGTGCTAGTTATATTATTTATCACTAATATTGTTCTCCCCCCCCCAAAATTAGTATTCTTTCCTCACTTTCTCTGTAAACACAGTACTATGTCTCTTCAGTTACTTTACCTTAATCTATTTTAAGGCAACCCTATTTCCACTGGCTATCTTGCCCAAACTCTCAAACCCTCACTCTCCCCATGTGTTACTTTCTTCTCTGGTTTTATGATTTTCATTATTAGTTCCTTTTTCTGCCTACTTTTATATAGCTATTTAATTTTTCCCCTCCCCCAGTTAAGCAGTCAAGTAGAATTCCCCCTTCACTATCTTCTTTACTTTTTTTTAAATTTTAGATTTTTAAAAAATTCATTTTCTGTTCCTTTTTAAAAATGAATTTCTTTCCCTTATTGGATTCATTTTCCTATGCCACAAAGGCTTCCTCAAAGAGGGAGAATTTTAGCTAGGCTTTAAAAAATTAATAGGTAGAGAGTAAGATTGAATTAAAGTTAGATTTCCACTATCTATCTGTAAATGCATCAGTGAAAGTTTAAAAGGATTATGAGCTACATTTCTGAAGGACATATGTAGTTTGGGTATAAGACTACACTGGGTACTTTTAGTTTACAAAAATAATGTCCCACAAAGAATAATATTATAATCTTCATTAAAAGATGGCTCTAATTTCTTCATCATGGCAATGAGGTATCCTTCAGACCTTGAAAGCCATGCCATGGTATAATTTCTAATAAGTTCTGAGCCACTGAAAAGGTTTTAAGTGCAGGACTAGAGTTGGACTCTCATATAAGGGCAAATCTTATTTGTTTGGAAAAGCTCATAACCAGGATGTTGATAATTCATTTTAACCAAAGAAATTCATAAAGATCATTTACTGTGACATGGAAGGTTTCTGACATGCATCAGGAGAGAAAATGTACTGTTCACATCTTTTTGTATTATATAGCCCCTTTAAGGCACTGCCCTGCCAATTTAGTACTAAGAGGGACAGAAAGGTTTTGGGTTGTTGTTGTTTGCATAAAAGAGACAAATCAATTATGAAAAAATTCCAAATATTGCTCTTACTATTGACACACATTTTGCTGAAAGGAAAATAACTTTGATTTAAGAAAAAGTGCTAAAATATGTGTATGAAGAAACACAGCTTTCAAATGGGATTTGAGCAGTTTGAGACAGAAAATGAATGGTGTCGTAAAAATGAAATCACTAGTGAAAAATGTGGGGTGATGCCTCACACTAGGTTGATATTGATTGTTTAAATGGGCAGAGAAAAAACTTCTATTGCCAGCTATGAGAAATAACAACTCCCTCCTCCCTTCTCCCTTCTTTCCATATATATATATATATATACACACACATATATATGTATATATTTATATTAATTGATCTTTCTTTTTCTTATTAAATTCCCAATATAGACTTTGAAGACATCAAGATTCTGAAGAGACATGTTTCTTCTCCCTCATTACAATGTGAACCCTATATCATTATACAATTCCTTTTAATGGTTCAAGTAAATTTACATTTTTAATTTTTTTTGGACTCATGGTTGTCTTTCAAAGTTCCTACTCTTCTCTGGCCTTATCATTAGAAATAATTTGAGTCTGGAGCAGCTAGGTGGCACAGTGGATAGAGCACCGGCCCTGGATTCAGAAGAACCTGAGTTACTAGCTGTGTGACCCTGGGCAAGTCACTTAACCCCCATTGCCCCTCAAAAAAAAAAAAGAATTTGTCTTCTATTCCATTAATGCCACATTTTCCCCCATAGAATTTTATTGTTTCTCAAGATAAGTTTTTCTCAGTGGTAAGCCTATCTCTTTTGCCTTTTTGAATATTGAATTACTCATTTTCTCCTCATTTATAATACAAGTTTCCATTGTGATACTTTATGATCTTGTCTTTCTAGATTCTTTCAGTATTTGTTTTTCACTGAAGTGGAAGCTCTGGATTTTGCTTATTCCTGAGATTTTTCCTTTGTAAGTCCCTTTCAGGAGATGATCAGTGGATCTTTCTACTTCCATGTGTCACTTTTCTTTTAATATATCTGAGTGGTTTTCATTTATGATTTCTTAAAATATAGTGTACAGGCTTTTTTTTAAATCTGAATTTTCAAGAGATCCAATGATTCTTAAATTTTCTCCCCTGTTTTTTTCTGCCATTAAAAAATAGCAAATTGTATACTTTTTCTTCAATGTTTCTGCCTTTTTAATTTATTTCAGTATTTCTGTTTCGTGGAAAGATTCATTCATTTCTGTTTTCTGCTGGTTTTGCCAGCCATGGCCAAGCCTCCTTCTCAGGCTGGAATACACCACCTAGGCTCTGTTACTGAGCACCTGGAGGCAGTGGCCCCACCCCTTTCTTCAGCCTCTCTTCCAGGGGCTGGGGCTGAACTCACTCCTCCAGAAGTTGCCATACCTCTGTCTCTAATCACAATGTTGGGTAGGGGTGGTGAGGACACTTTGGTTTTGCCTTCCCCTCCCCTTTGCCCTCCCTCTTTGCCTTCTCCCTCTCCCCCTCCAGTCCCTGGTGCTTCCATTTCTCATATTGCTAAGGGACTGCCTTTTACTTCTGATGCTTTGTGCTCCAACTCTCCCCTTCTTTCCTTCACATAAATCTCAAATGATAATCTAACTTTAGAGAGAACAGAAAAGCCTAACATCCTTCTCCCTCTACAAGAGATACTTACTCATGACCACAAAGTTGCTGTAGTGATGCTCAGACAATACAAATCTAGCCTCAGACACTTGACACTTAACTAGCTGTGTGACCCTGGGCCAGTCACTTAACCCTCATTGCCCTGCCAAAAAAAAACCAATGGAATCCTGTGCTAGCAAAATGGATAATTGGGAAAAATTTCTAGATACCATTCAGAAACCCAAGGAAAGGCTTAATAGATTCTATGATACATTATGTAAGAGTGCAAAACAGCATGCTGGACTAGATCCATTAAATGCTGGAGATGCATATTTCATTTCTAAACATTTTTTCATCAATCTTTACCAGAAATAAAGAGGTATTTTGAAAAGCAGTGTCCAGAGTGGAATGCCTTGAGTACAGAAAGAATTCAAGAAATAGCATCATACATATATGAAGGAAATGAAAGGGGAAAAAGGGAAAAGAAAGACAGAAAGTGAAAGAATCACAAAACAAGAAACAGGTATCCGATATTATGAACACTGAGGAAGCAACCGCAGTCCAGAGTATTTTAGCTCCACTACAGGAAATCATGAGAAAGCCAGACCAAGTGGCTGAGACTTGCCATCAGCCTTCACGAATTTGTTACTACTGCCAGAGACAAGGGCATGTTCTTCAGGAGTATATGACAAGGCAATGAAACCTTAGAAAGCTGAGAACTGGTGAGTTTAGAAACTTCCTGAAGGGGCAGAACCAAAATAGTTCTAGATACTCTCAGAGAAATACTGAGGCCTGATGATGCTGGAGAGGAGGAAAGGATGGTGGAATCTGAAGGTTTTACCTTTCCAGACCCCAAGATACTCAGTCCTCTCGTGCCAGTCCATGTATCTCCCCAAAATAATGAACCCCAGGTAACCCTTAGGTTTAGGGACACTTATTATGATTGCTTATTAGATACAAGAGCCTCAAGATCAGTTCTAGTGAGCAAACCTGACCCTGAATATACATCTATTGGATCTCTAAATGTAGTTGGAGTTTCAGAGAAGACTCAAATAGTTGCAAAATTAACCCCTCCTATGGTATCTATGGATCCGTTAACAGTAGAGCATTCATTCCACCCAACTCTCCTGCAAATTTACTGGGTGGTGATCTCCTCTGTACACTTAGAGTAACCATATCTTGTTCTCCTGATGGTACCATTTCCCTAAAACTGCCAGAGGACACTGTCTACTTGTTGTCACTTTTGATCCCAGACACTCAGGAAATAGTAAGGAATACATTTCAAATCCCTTCTGATACTCCTGAGTCCCTTTGGGTTTCTTCCTCTTCTGATGTAGGGCTCCTTAAATCTGCTGTGCCTGTTACCATTAAGACCAAAGGAGTCCCCCTCTCCCATCCATTCCACAATATCTCTTATCTAGAGAAGCCATTGAGGGAATTGCACCTATAATTGATGCTTTAAGAAACCAAGGTATTATTGTCCTGTTCCATCATTCACCTTGTAATACACCCATTCTACCAGTCAAGAAGCCTAAGCCTGGGCCAGATGACAAACCTGTTTATCATTTTGTACAAGATCCACATGCATGTTATGTTGTACCTAGAAATACGATAGTGCCCAATCTGGCCACTATCATTTCCTCAATCCCTTGTGAGGCAACATGTTTCATGGTGGTAGAGCTCTGTTCCACCTTCTTTTTAATACCAGTAGACCAAGACTCTGAATATTTATTTGCCTTTACATGTAAAAGTACACAGTGGACTTGGACCAGACTGCACAGTGATTTTCTGACAGTCCAACACTATTCTCTCAAATTTTGCAGCAGGATTTAGTTTCCATCACTTTTATAGGCTGCACCTTAGTTCAATATGTAGATGACTTACTTCTAGCAGGCCAAAAGCTAAGATTTGCCAGGAAGAAAGCCGCCATTTATTGCTGGAGCTGCACCAGAGAGGCCACACAGGGTCTCTAAGTCAAAGGTACAATGGTACCTGCTTCTGGTAGAATATTTAGGTTTTGTTTTAGTTGCTGGCCACTCACTCCATCTCCCCTAAGCATTCTAAGAGCAACTGGGTATTGCAGAAAATGGATACCCTGTTTTGGCAAAATTACTAAGACTCTTGTATCTCTAACCAAAAATTCTGTCCCAGAACCTTTACAGGTGGATCCCCAACATCTTTCAGCTATATCAGAATTAAAACAGGCCCTGTTATCAGCACCTGCACTAGGACTTCCAGACTACAGTAAGTCTTTTACTCTTTTTGTACATGAACAGAGAGGAGTGGCTTCTGGGGTCCTGACTCAAAAATTAGGACCTGTCCAGTGCCCAAATAGCTTATTATTCTCCCCAACTTGACTCTGTAGCTGCTGGAGCACCACCCTGCCTATGGGCTGTGGGTGCCACACCCCACTCTTGGTAGAAAAAGCCTCTAATCTGGTTCTAGGTAACCTTTTAATTGTACCGTGGCCTCATGAAGTTGAGGCTCTCTTACTGTGTCACTGAACACAGGCCTTTTTAGATAAAAGGCTCACTAGATATGAAATGACCCTACTAGGGAATGAGAGGATCACTTTATTTTTTGGGGGGGGGTGAGGCAAGTGGGGTTAAGTGACTTGCCCAGGGTCACACAGCTAGTAAGTATCAAGTCTCTGAGGCCGTATTTGAATTCAGGTCCTCCTGACTTCAGGGCCGGTGCTCTATCCACTGTGCCACCTAGCTGCCCTGAGAGGATCACTTTAAAGAGTTGTACAGTCCTTAACCCAGCAACATTGATTCCTGACTTGCCATTCTCAGGAGAGCCTTTGCATGACAGTGTTTCCCTTGTTGATGTGGCTGAGAAACTTCATAATGATCTCTTTGACACACCTTTAGAGAACCCTAATTTTACTTATTTATACTGATGGGTCCTCTTTAATATGAGAGAGAACATTCCATACAGGTGCTGCTGTAGTTTCTGATTCTGATACTGTCTGAGCAACTTCTCTGCCCTCTATCCTTAGTGTTCAGGCTGCTGAACTCGTGGCCTTCACATAGGCCTGCCACCTAGCCAGAGGAAAGAGCGCTACTGTTTATACCTATTCTAGATGTGCAATTAGTGTCTGCCATGCTGTAGGAATACTATGGCTACAGAGAGGGGTTTTTAACCTCTGCTGGCAAAGTCATTGCTAATGGAGAATTTATTAAATATCTTCTGTCTGCCCTGATACTTTCCTCTGCTCTAGCTGTTGTTCACTGCCCTACCCACACCAGAAAAAATGATCCTGTGTCAAAAGGGAATGCATGGGATGCTGCTGCTGCTAAGCTTGCTGCCTTGGAAGCCCCAGAGAATATTTTTAACCTCTCTTCTTCTGATGATACTGATATGTCTCTTACCTATGATAAGTCTGAAATAGAGAAGTAGAAACAAAAATTTAAGACCAAACAAGTCAAAGGGGTCTGGGTGACTGAGGAGGGCAAGCTGCTCCTTCCCAGGAGCTTCTATCACCAGATATGCATGTCTCTTCACAGGAGTGGCCACATTGGCACTTGGGATTGTGAACTCAGTTAAAAGGCCTTCAGTTGCTCCAGGTGTTACCAACATAGCCTCCCAAGTGTGTGCCTCTTCCTCTACCTGTCAGACTTATAATCAACATGGCATCTGTGCTAAAGCTTATGGAGGGTGTCCTTTAGCTTATACACCTTTTGAACATCTATAAATTGATTTTATTACAATGCCTAAGGTGACATTGTTTTTTTCCTGTCATTGTTAATCAACTCACTTGGTGGGTAGAGACTTTCCCAAGCCCTCAGGCCACCACTGCATTTGTTGCCAAGGTACTTCTGAAGGAGATTGTTCCTCACTTTGGTCCACCAGCTCACACTGACTCTGACAAGGGTACACGTTTCATTGATTTTGTCCTTTCCCAAACCTATTCTTTACTGGGAGTAACTCCACAGTTTCATACACCCTACTAGCCACAAAGCTCAGACCAAGTGGAATGTATGAATAAAGAACTTATGACCATTGTGCACTGAAACTCATTTGAATTGGCCTGATGTTCTGCCTTTGGCACTGTTCTATTTGCACAGCAGGTCAAGAGGAAAACTACATATATCACTTTTTGAGATGCTTATTGGCCACCCCTCTAATCTAAGTAAAACCTTTTTCCCTAATATATACATCATTACTAGGGGAGTATACCTCTGTCACTTCCTATATATAGGAGTTACAAGCCAGGCTACATGAACTCCACAAGGCAGGAGCAGCAGTGCAGGCTGGCCCTTTGGACTTCTTGCATGATTTAAATCCAGGAGATAGGGTGTATATAAAAAATGTTCAGCAGACTGGTGGGGCCCAGCCTGCTTGGGAAGGTCAATTCCAGGTATTTCTGATAACTCCAATTGCCATCAAGATCAGAGAGAAGGACTCTTGGATTCATTGTTCCCATGTAAAACCAGTACCAGTACCTGATAAGTAATGCTTCTGTCCTTTAACATTGGCCATTCAACATTACTCATAACTAGTAGACTTTTGATGATATTTAAAATAGTGTCCTCACTTGCACATGATACCATTCTTTGGAATTTTACTCTTAGCCTTATAACCTCTGGTGATCTCTCCAGGTCCCTCTTGTTATGATGGTTGGGCAAAGGATAGTGCTATCATTAGACTCCATAGTCATGTGGGACATACATTACATAAAACTGGAGCTATTGAGCCTCCTGGATGTTGGGTCTGCCATCAACTCCACCAGAGCTATATTCTTTCCTGGATACCTCTTCCTGTACACCAAAATGAAACATTACCATGACCTGTAGGTTGTGACAGTAACCACAGGATATGAAATAGGCCATTTGTCCCTTTTGCAATTTTTTGTGTGTGTATGAATTTGATAGTAATAATCAGAAGCCACATGACTGGTCACAACCAGTTCCAGTGACTTATAAATTCCTTAAGAATTTCCAATTTTCTGCATTATTTAATGTAACCTCCAAGGTGACTTACAGATATTGGATCTCCCCACTCCCACTAGCTAAACTTCTTCCCATTTTTGATGATATGTTAAGCAAGACAAAAGGCCCAGGTGCTATTATATACATGGGAAATCTTATAAAATGTAATCTTACCTATCAGTTTTCTATGACAGTGTTTGCACGTGCTAAAGGTCACCTCTCTAAATCTGACAAGGGAGACTCTGGAAACATGACTTTCCCAACTGTGACTTAATTCAACATTAAGCCCAGAATATCCATGGGGATTGATAACTCCAGGACAATTTTACATCTGTAATATATTCAGCTTATTCCTCCCTTCCCCCAGGTTAGGTATGGTACATGTGGAATTGTTAACATGGCTCTACCAGTGTCAGTATTTGACCGTTCCATAGGGGTGAATGAAAGGACAACAGCTAGAAAATCAGGTGCCTGGTGGCATACACGACAAAAGATATCCACACCTAATTCAGTAGCCACCTAAATGGGGCGCAAAGGCTCTTTTGGGCCATTACACCCATGTTTGGTATGATGGCAGTAATTGACTGCACCAGAAATATGTCTGCTAAGGTAGAAAGGTTGGGGAGGGAGACAGGAATTAGGAAGAAGTTGAGGCTGACTCTCTGGATGCCTCTCTTTTCATCCAGGATCTTGACATGGTGGCAGCAGGGGCAGAACAAAGTAGAACGATCTACTCCACATGTTCTCTATAGAAGTGTGTATAGCTAAATAAAGGTGACTTTCTCAACTTCTCTCTCTTCACTAACTTCTAATATACTTTAATAAATCCTTAAAAGCCTAAACTCTTGCTGAATTAATCAGTAATATTAGCCAATTTCCCCCCAAAAACTGGGAGGGCAGGTTAGGACCTACATTAGATTTTAAACATCACAAAACCCAGAAGTGTTAGTGTTAGCTGCTCTCTCCCCCTCCCTGGAAACCAACCTAGGATGAGCCTTCAGCTCAATAAAAGGAATGCAGATTGATCCTTCTGATTAACTAGGGGAAGAAACACACCTACATAGTTGGTATTTGATCTCTAAACTACACCCCAAGTCACCAATCAATGAAGCTAAATGACACTAACCAATTAGCTTAGATCAATGTGTGGTGAGCCGCCTCTACCAGAAAGTGGAAAAAAATCCCTGGAGACAAGAGGGTCACTCTCTTATGATTGGCTCTTCCTCCCTCCCTCTCTCTCTCTCTCTCTCTCTCTCTCTCTCTCTCTCTCTCTCTCTCTCTCTCCCCCCTCCCCTTCCTTCCCCTCCCCTCCCCTCCCCTCCCTGTGACTTTTACTTTTCAAGCTGGGTATATAATTATATAGGCCTGTAAACCTATGCCCAGTGGGGAACTCAGGGATACATGTGGTCATACTTTATTAATATGTGATCTTAATTAGTAATAAATGCATACTGCCAAAACTGGTGCAATAGCCTTTAATTTATAAGTAGTGATATTTTAGAAACCCCAGCTAGTCCCACAATGTTTTAAATGACACACTATTATTGGCTAAGATTATTTATTGCAAAACAAAATCTTAACCCTCATTTCACTGTGACATGTCTACCTCAGAATATGTTAAAGGGAATGTTGTCTTTTTTTTCCTGTTGTTTCTTAAGCAAACCTTGGGTTTCATAGGTATTGAGAGCTCCCAGTAAGAAATTGCCTTTACTAAACTGGCTGATGAATCTGTTCTTGTCCTGCAATTTTAAGTCTAATAGAGTTGCCTGGAACACTGAGACATTAAATGGTATTCCCAGAGTTGTGTACCTATTAAATCAAACATTATAGATCTATAAATGGCAAAGATCTTGGCAGTTATCTTTATCCATTTCATTTTAAAGATGAGGAAACTAAGGCCCAGGGAGATTCAATGATTTGCCCAAGGTAACATGGAGGTAACATGGCTAGTAAGAAGTAGAAACAAAGACAGAGTTTGAGTCCAGATTCTCTAACTTCAGAGCCCCTTCATTCCACTATACCACATTGTCACCATGCATCAGAAGTGAGAATTGAACCCAGATCTTCTGTACTCCAATACTAGTCTCTATATACTACATCCTTCTATCCCCAGAATGTTATTTTATAATACAGGTCTGACAATGTCACCCTGCTCACCACCTCTGTCAATAAGCAACAGTAGCTCCCTATCATGTCCAGGATAAATACAAAATTCTTTGGTATTCAAAACTTTCATAACCTCGTCCTTCCTTACCTTTCCAGTCTTCTTAGCACCTTCTGCCCTTCCATCCCCCCCACCATATTCTTTGAATGACATTGCCCTCCTACTGTTCCATGAATAAAACTCTCCATCTCTTGACTCCAGCATTTTCTCTACCTCTGGACATTTCCTCTGCCTGTTCCCAATGCTTGGAATTAATTCTCTCTTCACCTCTACTTCCTGGCTTCCTTCAAATCCCACTTTTTACAGGGAAGCCTTTCCTTTTAATTCTAGTGCTCTCCTTCTACAATTATGTACATAATTGGTTTTCTTGTTGTCTCCCCCATTGGACTGAGCTCTCCGAGGTCAAGGACTATATTTTTTGCCTCTTTTTGCAACTCCAGAACATAGCACAGTGCCTGGCACATAATAAGTGTTTAATAATTGCTTATTGGTTCACTGACTGTCAGTCAAACTCATTAATAATCTGATATTGGACAGATCTCCCAATTGTAACTCTTATTAACAGGCTATCAAAGTTAAGAAGTTCCAGTTCATTTTTTTCAGGATCACATACATTAGTAGACTAAGTCCACCCTAAAATTTCTTACTATAATTAAGAAGTCATCTCAGCGATCTTAAGAATCACAGAATTTTATTCCTAGAAGGCATCTAATAATTGGTTAATGAATCAATAAATTTCCTTTTGCCCAAATGGAAAAACCGAGACTCAAGAGGAAAAATGATTTCTTCAAAGTAACACAGGCAGTAAACAGCAAGGCCAGGATTTGAATGCATGTCTTCTGAATCCAAATCCAGCACCATTTTTTACTATTTCACGCTGATTAGAGGACTTCCTTTCCAAAAGTTTTACTGCTTCTAGTCAGAGCCAAAAACTAAATTCTTGTCTTCTTTTAGGACTCACAGGCAGCTGGGACAGGAAGAGCCTATTAAGCCAGGATGTATGGTCCTCTGACCTTTTCTTCAAAGCTCAGTGCAGAAAGTCACAACAGGAACCCAGAATACAGTAATTCACATGATTAATGGCTTTAGACTAGAGTGAATGGCAACTGGAAAACCAGTTCTAACCTTTGCCAAATGACTGTCCCTTATTAACTTTGTAGATAGTTTACACTTGGGTGACTCCAAAATCCTTAAAGCTTTGTTACTGGCAAAGAAAGCCATAGAATCAAAAGATAACCTTTGAGGGGTTCTCCAGTAATACTGTGAGATAAATATCGTTGAGTGAGTCTTCATATATCACTGCTGTTGCTTTACTTGTCTGTCAAAGACAACTACTATCACCACCACTAACTACCGCCACCAATAACAATATCATACCAACCCTAATAAAGAGTAATACCTTTTTAGTTGATTTGATAGTTACTAACAGTTTAAAGATTGGAAGTTTCCTTAAAATTTCAGATTATCCCCCCCAAATAGTAACTTTCCAGATAAGTGGGGAGAATCATGTCCTTAAAAATCTCCAAGAAATGAAAGGTAACCTAACACACTCTTGAATTGTGAAAAAATCCTTTGCCAAGAGAATAAACATGAGGATCACAAATTGTTAGAGTAGTTCATTCTTCTTTGGCAAGAATCTTAAGCTATTGTGCATAAGAACAATTTTGCATCAGTTCTTCTCAAAGACTGCCATGGTGATTACAAAAGACATTGAATTCTGTTCTTTCTTGCTTTGAATTTCCTCCTTCCACTCTGACTCAGTCTCATTGGACCAATCCCCTAGCCCCCAAATAGATGAGGTGGGATAAATAGAAACAGCTAGAATAACCAGTGAATGCATAAATGTACATACCAACTACCAAAAGAATTTTGCCAGCCCATGTCCATCCTTATCTAGATAACTCATGATTCAAAAGTGCCTGGCATCTATTTCTCCAGTAATTATGCATTTACAAATGGCTCTAGTTCTCAAAAGATCCTTATTTCAGTATGTAGTCCAAGGATATTTGACTGGCTCCTAAATGGATCTCATGTATCACGTGGTATGTTCTAGTATATGATAAAGAGGTATCCAGCTAGTTATGTTTCAGTCTTGAATGTATTCTTTATATATCCTTTGCTATCACACCAATAATTTATAGCTACATTAGTTTCCTGTTAGTATGAAGAGAGTCCCTCGACTGACTGGAGGAGAGCTAATGCAGACTATAAGTTGACAGAGTCCATAGGTCCTCTTTACTGTCCTCCTTATAGACAGCATTGCACTCATATAATGTACAACTTTGCAGCCTCCTAAAGAAAAAAGTAACTACTCAAAAGTCAGTTATAATCAGTCTCACAGGAAAAGACAAGTGGATGAAGAATGTCTATTGTCCACATTACACTTAGCAGTTAGAAAGATAGCAAAAGATCTTGTCAATATATAAACATAAACATACATATACATATACATGAATCTATGTCCTATATCATGTGCCAAATCCTAAAATGCTCTGAAACCAACTTGTTATCCATTGTGAATGTCTCTCTCAGAGACTGGACATCCAGGACAGCTATTTCTCCCAGGGAAAAGCATAATAACTGGATAATGAGCCCAAAATTAGACAGGAGGAAGAGAGCAGGCTAAATTTCAAAGCTTCTTTAATGAACCACAAATGTTTTCTGTAGTCAAAAACTGATATATTTTTAAAATAATAAATATTTCTATTTAAAGTTTGTAGTTTCAAATTCTATCCCTCCTTTCCTCCCTTCCCTTTCCCCTCCCTGAGGCAGCAAGCAATCAGATATAGGTAATACATGTGTAATTCTGTAAAACATTATCATATTAGTAATTTTATATAAAAAACCTGAATAAAAGAAAAAATGAAAGTGAAAATTAGCATGATTGAGTCTGTGTTTAATCAATATTAGTTCTTTCTTTGGAAGTGAATAGTATGCTTCATCATTAGTCCTTTAAGATTGTCATGGATTGGGGCAGCTAGGTGGCGCAGTGGATAAAGCACCAGCCCTGGATTCAGGAGGACCTGAGTTCAAATCCGGCCTCAGACACTTGATACTTACTAGCTGTGTGACCCTGGGCAAGTCACATAATCCCCATTGCCCCACAAAAAAAAAAAAAAGATTGTCATGGATCATTGTATTGCTGAAAATAGGTCATTCACAGTTTTTCATCAAACAATATTGCTGTCACTGTATACAACGTTCTCTTGGTTTTGCTCATTTCACTATATATCAGTTCATACAAGTCTTTCCAGGCCTTTCTGCAATCATCCTGCTCGTCATTTTTTATATCACAATAATATTCCATCAGTATTTTACTTTTTAAAAGATATATATATATATATATATATGTATATATATGAGATAGAAAGCACAAGAGTTTATGAAGAACTGAAAATTAACATTACATAGAAAACAATGGAAAGACTCATGATGAGTGTGAATATACTTCAAATGATAAAGTGTGAAAGATGGTCGTAGGATGTATGTGTAAACCTGGGTTTCTCTTAGAACTTTAATAAACTCATTGGATTAGTGTTAGGTTTATATATAATTCATGTTCCATTTTCCTTCTGGATCTCATCATCTCATCAAAGCAATTTGGTTTTTTTGTTTGTTTGTTTGGTTGGTTTTTGTTTTTTTTGTTTGTTTGTTTTGGTGAGGCAATTGGGATTAAGTGACTTGCCCAGGGTCACACAGCTAGTAAGTGTTAAGTGTCTGAGGCCGGATTTGAACTCAGGTCCCCCCTGAATCCAGGGCCGATGCTCTATCTACTGCACCACCTAGCTGCCCCTTCATCAAAGCAATTTGGCATAGTGCAGCAGGTGTCATGCTTTTAAGTCTCAGGACGCATTTACACTTTAAAAAATATTAATGGGGCGGCTAGGTGGCGCAGTGGCCAGATCTGAACTCAGGTCCTCCTGAATCCAGGGCCAGTGTTTTATCCACTGTGCCGCCTAGCTGCCCCCAGTTGTACTAATTCCTAAAGACTCTTCTAGTTCTAAATATATTATCCTGTAATCATTTGATTAGAGATGTTTCCTGATATAAGCAGACATCACTCCCTGCTGGATGTCCATTCTCTGTGTCGTTTACCCTCATTATAGTATCATTGGTAGGTAAGACTATAGTGTTGTGTATGTTTACTGTAATTTTCAACTGGATGCTTTCTCTATAATCATTGTAACAGTTCTATTGCATTTGAATATTGGCAATTTGGCTTGTTCTCTGGCTAACGACTTCATTTCAGTGGATACCTCATTCCTTTGATCTTCTCATGGCAATTTCTGACCTCTTCATTCATGTCTGCTGAATATTTGTCACCTTGAAGGATAGACATTTCCCTCTCCCTCTTCTTTGTCCCATATCCCTTGAATCCTTGAGATGGTACACTGACAATAATATGTTCTTAAAATAAACCTAAAAAGGTTAATGCTGATACCACTGAGAATCCCACAAACAAACAAAAGTTTATCCTTGAGACCCTGAACCTGCTTATGCCCATACTGCCATCACCTTCAGGCCCATCCATTCTCAATTCTTAACTAGTTTAATCCCTTAGCTACTAAAACAGTACAGCTAATACAAATTGTAATATATTCACTGACTCTATTGATAAGGATCAGCTACAGCCAACAGCCTATCAAAACACTTCTAGCAGTTTTGAAATGGAACCATTTTTTATTCTGTATCTCTAGTGCTTTGCACAGTCTTTGATACATATTTGCCCTTAATAAAGCTTTGTTGGATGAATAAGTGAATGAATCAATGAATCAATAGTGAACATATCTTTCTTTGTATTTAATCACAATAAGCATTTGCTCCGTTTCTGATGTTTGTTTGTACATTCTATATTTTTGTTTTTATTGAAAATAATCCAAATTCATTCACAATTTATAGCTTTCTTTTCCTCCTCCTCCTCCTTCTTTTCTCCTCCTCTTCCTCCTCCTCTTCCTCCTCCCCCTCCTCCTCCCCCTCCTCCTCCTTTTTCTTCTTCTCCTCCCCCTCCTCCTCCTCATTCTCCACCTTCTCATTCTCCTTCCTCCTCTTCCTCTTGACTACTATTAAATTCAGGCAAATACAATTCTTTTTTAATATGCCTCAGTAATGGTTCGGATAAATTTCATTCCTGGATCCTCTTCCAGCGGTAACATTACCTCATGAGTACCAACTAATTTTATAAAGTGTCTGTAGATCAGGGATCTGGTATATGTCATTTTATTTTTGAGAAGATGTTTCCAGTAAAAGCAGTCTTCAGTTTACACTTATGAAGTCAAAATGCCAAGATGACTCAAAAATCATGTTAAATTACAAGTGAACTTTAGAGATTTGATTTGACAAAGATAGAACATATTCAAAGCAATTGTATACCCACAATATGACTGAGTAAGCAATCAGAAATCATTTAGTAAGAAAATGTCAAGGGAAAGAGTGAGAGCCACTTACGTTAATACCTTAGGTTGAAGCAAATCTATCAGAGGATTTTTTTCTGACATGGAAAAAGAATTTAGGTCAAGTCATGTGAGAAATACTACTAGTGTGTCTTCTCTAAAAAATAATCTGTAAGGAATGATCTATGAAAAATCTTGTGTTTATAAGATCAAAGGTGAATCATTTCTCATACTCAGAGATCTGGAACTGGAAGGGACCTCTGCCATTCCTCCAAGCTAACCCAATTTTCCATGTGGAAAAAAAAAAAGTGAGGCCTAGAGAAATTAAGTGATTTGTCCTAGGTCACATAAGTACCAATAATAGGTTTGGTATTTTGACTTAATTATTGTCAAATCTAAATCCAAACACTCTTCCTTGTATACCATAATGCCTACCAAGTATTGGGAGGAAATTCTTTGAATTTTCTGTCCCTGATTTACATAAAACTGGGGTGAATAAATTAAAATACACTATACAAACATTATTTTAAATGCACTCTCCCAGTATGTACTATTTTTTGGTCTTTGACTCCATTCAATCAACATTTATGTAGATATTACTTTAATAAATGTTGATTAATGCAGTTCTTTCAAGTTCACTGGCTATTGAAGGGAAGCAACATAGCCACAGAAAAACAAATACAAAATAAACATAAAGTGGATTAAAAATATGACTTCTGAGGGAAGAGCATGAGCAAAAGTGGGAGGACCAAAATAGGCTTCAGATTGGAGGGAGTATTTGAGTTGAGCTTTGAAGGAAGCAAGGGATCCTAAGAAATTGGAGATGAGAAGGGAGCACATACATTTTAGGTCTAAGGGACAACAGGTCAAAAGGCATGGAATAAAGTTCAATGGCACACATAGAGTAAAGCAAATAGGCTAGTTTGGTTGCAAAATTCAATGTGTGCATAATAAGTCAGAAAAAGTATGCTAGAGTCAAAGTAAAATGGGCTTCAAATACCAGATAAGGTTGTTTCTATTTTATCCTGGAGGCAAGAGGGAACAATCAGAGTTCCTAGAGCAGAGGCATGACATTGTCAGATCTGTATTCTATGAATATTGGTTTAGCAGCCAATGATGTCAATACCATTTTAAATGTTTAGGTCCACTCATAAAGGTAGAACTTATGAGGTAACAGGTGGTTTAGTGTAACTAAGTGGTTAAATGAAAAGATCCCTAACTTCCAGGATCATGCCATCTAAAAAATTCATCAGTACAAACCAAATTTTATAAGAGTATAATCTGTATATATAGAGAGAAGTATTGAACTGAGAAATAATAATAATCAAGCAATTAAATGATGAAATTAGAATACATTCATCTTATGTATGTCATTAAACCACCAGTCAAAATGTCTAACTTTTTCTTAAAAATTAATTTATGCACAAATGAATTTTCACCAATGAAGGCAAACAAAACATCCAGGGGTGAAATTTATACAATGTACAAATAAAAAATTGAGGTGCTAACATAAAGTCTATTTCCTAACTCAAAAGTTTCATAGATTATGATACTGGTTAATGTTTGTATTTATTGAACTTTTCTCCAGGGGTCATAACTAGAACCATTGTATCAAAGGGAGATTTCAGGTCAATATAAGAATTAGAGCCTATCCAAAAAGGAACTGATTCTCTCTCTCTTTTTTTCTTTTTTTTCTTTTTCTTTTTCTTTTGGTGTGTTAATTGGGCTTAAGTAAGTGTTAAATGTCTGAGGCCAGATTTGAACTCAGGTCCTCCTGACTCCAGGGCCGGCACCTAGCTGCCCCTCTGATTATCTCTTAAGATAATGAGTTCCCTGCTACTGAAGATCTTCTAGAAAAGACTAGATGACCACTTGCTGCTGAACCTATAAAGGGAATTCCTTTTGAATATAGGAGGGATGTGATGACTTCTAGGGTCCCTATCAACTCTATGATAATTGTACTTCAAATTCATGTCATGATTCTTTTTTAAATAGCAAATCTGAAAGATTCTTCCTGTATTCACTCATGTAGTTTGAAGGGTTTGTAAATTTCTCTGGGTAGCATTATGTCCAACTGTGATGTTATAAACATGTAAATTACCACAAACTTTTAACACACAACAGTGTCTCTTCACTTTTCCAATCTATATGAATTACAGTTTTCTGTAGTATGGATGAATTTTCCTTAGAATCATTAATACTAGGGAAAATCTTATTGCAAAGAAAAATTGGTTTTCCCAATCAAAGAGAATTCTTTACAATTTTAAATTCAAAATCAACAGATGCTTCTTGGATTTCTGTCCACAGATAGTAATTTTCTACAACAGAAATGAATTCTGTAAAATGAAAGACAGAGGAGAAAACCTACATTAAGCTAAACTGAGCTGTTGACATCAAATCACAAAGGCCATGGTAGTCCACCTTTTTACCTAGTACAGAAATACCCTTTATCATACCAATGGCAGATGGTCTTTTCTGACAGCTCTATTGCCTTTCATCAAGCAACACACCCTGAAAGTCCCTTCACAATTCAAATATCAAAAGCCCTAACTAAAAATCTACCTAAGCTGCCAAATCTAGGGGCTTGCAGGATGGTACAGTTAGTCAATAAAATTTATAAAATTATGTAAGTGCATAATAAATTCAATAAAAATTGCTTTCATTCATTTAAAACTTTTCTCTCCAAAGTTATAAATTATGTCTTAATTGGCTAATTCTATGACCTTTTCTCAACCCCCATTCTTCCTGACTTCTCAACAGCCTTTTATGTGGTTGATCACCTTTTTCTCTATGATACAATTTTCTCTCTAGATTTTTAAATTTCTACTCTCACCTGGTTTTTCAAGTGCTCATCTTTCTGTTCCTCCTCAGTCTCCTTTACTGGATCTTTATTCAAGTCACCAATTAAACATGGGTGTCCCACAGGGCTCTATCCTGGTCTCTTTTCTCTTCTCCTTCTAGACTATTTCACTTGATGATTTCATAAGCTCTCATGAGTTCAATAACTATCTCAATGATTATTCTCAAATCTACTTAGCCAGTCTTAACCTCTCAGTAGACCTTCAGTCTTCCATCTCTAACTGGCTAGTAGACAACTTGAACTAGATATCCTGTAGCTATCTTAAACTCAACCAAATGCATTATCTTATCTCCCAAATCCTCCCTTGTTCCAAACTTCCTATTCGTCAAGGGAAATCTGCTAGACCATGGACCTGGGTGTCACTCTTGACTCCTCACTATCCTCCATATACAATATGTTGCTAAAGTCTGTTGATTTCATCTTTGCAACATCTCTCAAACACACTTTCTTCTCTCCTCTCATATTGCCAACAGTCTGGTGCAGGCCCTCATCTCCTCTGGAAAAACATATAGCTAAGAAAAACCATTGGTCTCATAAAAAAAAAAATCTCAGTCTGTACTTTAAGACCATCGTGTCTCTGTCAGGAATGGGTAAGGTAGAATGGTATGACTTGTTCTTGAAGCAATATAAGTTCATCAAGATTATTTCTTTCTTATCTAGATGTCCTCTTACAATTTATTACTATTTACTAATCAGTAGTTATATGCCAAGATCTATTGCTTAGTACCATGCAGTACCTCATAACTCCTACCTTTATCTTTATATTCAAATCCTCATGCCATCTAAATTATTGTAATTTTATATCATCTTTCTTGTCTACTTCAAGGGTTATTCCCCTAACTATCCTCGTTATTGTGGGTATACTAGTATTCTCCACCTAGCATTTTAATTTCTTTAAGATGCCCCTTCTTTTTCCTTTTGTATTTGCTTGTAATTATCCTCAAATTATCACCAAGATCTTTAGCCTTAGTTTTTCAAAGCCTTTTACTAGGCCATTCAAAGAAATATGTTTATTGGAGCATCTAAGTCAATCAACTAACAAGTGTTTAAATGTCTACTATGTGGGGGCAGCTAGGTGGCACAGTGGATAAAGCACCGATCCTGGATTCAGATAGACCTGAGTTCAAATTTGGCCTCAGACACTTGACACTTACTAGCTGAGTGACCCTGGGCAAGTCACTTAACCCTCATTGCCCGATCAAAGAAAAAAGTCTACTATGTGTCAGGAACTGTGCAAGGCTACAAAAAGACAAAAATTAAACAATTCTTGCTCTCAAGGAACTTATATTCTGTTGGAAGAGATGACTTGTATACATACAAGTATATTCAAAATAAGTATAAGAAGGCACTCGCAATTGGGATTTGAGCTTGGGTTTGAAGGAAACTGTTTCTAAGTGGTCAGTAAGGTGGCACAGTAAGTAGAATGCTAGGTCTGAAGTCAGGAGGACTTCTTCCTGAGTTTAAATCTGGCCTTATAAGCTTAGTAGTTGGGTGACCCTGGGTAAGTCACTTAACCCTGTTTCCCTCAGTTTCCTCATCTGTAAAATGAGTTGGAGAAGGAAATGGCAAATTCCTCCAGTATCTTTGCCAAGAAAATCCCCAATGGGATCACAAAGAGTTGGACAATGACTGAACAACAACAAAAAATATATTCTAAGAGGCAGAAGTGAGGAGTTAGTTTTTTTACAGGTACAGGAGAAAGACTGTTTAGAGGTAAAGTAATGGGAGGTGGAATTCATGTGTGAGGCATAATAAGAAGGCTACTGTGGTTAAATTCTTTACTGTGTGAAAGGGAGAAATGTTTTATAAACCTGGAAAGGTAGAGTGGAGCCAGATTGTGAAGACACATCATGAGACATAAATGACAGAAGATTCTATATTCCCACACTAGAAGAAATTGGAGTCTACAGGAGTAACATGGCCAAATCTGCATTTTAGAAATATTCTTTGGCATCTCTATGGGAAAATGCATTGAAAAAGAGAGAGAGAGTTCAGACACAGAGATCTGTTAAAAGGATTTTGCAATAGTCTAGGTAAGGGCTAATGAAGACTTGAAATAGGCTGGTGGCCATATAAGTAGAGAGAAAGGAATGAATTTGAAAGCTATCCAGGATGTATAATTAACAAGATCTAACAAACAAGATGTGTGAAATTATATAGACTAACAAATTGTGGATGACTCAGAGAACCAGGGTAACTGGAAAAATGGTTGTGCACCTAACAGAAACAGGAAAGATAGGAATAGAATAAAGTTTAAATAAAGAAAAAAAATGAGTTTATACCAGTGGGACAGCTATGTGGAGATGTCCAGCAATTTGAGGTTATATTACTGAAGCTCAGGTGGTCTTGTGTGTAGAAATAGCAGCTAAGCCCATGGGGGCTAATGATATCATTGAGAGAGAGAGAAAATGTAGAGAAGAAGGCATGAGATAGAGCCTTGAAATACACCTATGGGGGAAAAAAAGAAATACACCTATGGTTGGAAAAAAGGACAAAGATGATCTTGGACTTTAGAACAAGGAATGGTGAAACAGGTAGGAGAATGAGATGAGAGCAAAAGTATCACTAGAAAATTTGATTGGCCACAAGATCAAATTCTGTAGGGAATTTCAAGAGTGATGAGAACTGATAAAAAGAAAAAAGGCATTCAATTTAATAACAAAGAGGTCATTTGTGACCTTGAAAAAAAGTGGTTAGGTTGGTAGCCAGAAACACAATCTATCAGTTAAACGAAGGTTTTCAGAGTCTGCTTACACAGAAACTCAGTATCTATTTTCAGTCCTGTTCCTGTATGTTGTTCTAACCTGCATGTATGCTGATAAAGAACAATGCTATTTGCTTAGCTATCAAATAATGTTTAATGTTTCTTTGAAAAGATTCCCAGATTACTCCAGGTTAATTACAATAATTTTATATAAATTGTATTCTTTATGATTGCTGGTTTGTAACACAAATATATTATTTACATACACACAAAGTGAAAAAAAAAACTTTCACGATCTCAAGTAAAGCGGTTCACTATACTTGGTCCTTTGTCAAAAAAGAGAGTCAGAAAAGGCAAAATTATGACAAGGACCTCCAGGTGGTCTTTACTGGAATTGTTTTGAAATCTGAACAAGGTGGAAGGTCAACATAGAGGAAATTCTCAAAAAATAATTCCTTTAACTTCCTAGAATTCCCCTTGGGGGACAGGGGAGAAAAGCAGTGGAGAAAGAAGTACTTCACCTCCCCTGAGTACTCTACACTGCTGCAACAAGGCAGTAAGATGGTCCTTTCACCTCTTTCCCCAAAGAGCTATGGTTAAGAAATAAAACTTAATTCCTGAGAGGCATTTCAAAGGTTACTTGTCCAAAATGGAAAAGGGTTACTAGACTGACTTGTGCTGTCTCTCCCACTATTCCCATCATTTATATCTGAGTTACATGGATATTTCCAGAGCTATTTTCTCCCATAACCCTTTAGACTTTAGAGCTTCACCATCAGTCTATTTAATTCTAATCTGGGGAAAAATCAACCAAACCCACTTCACCATTATAGCTAATGTTTGGGGGGTTTTTTACGTTCCCTTTCCCAATAGTCATTGCTTGAACACAACTGTCATACTTCTTAGTGGGGAATATCATCGTATTATAACAATGCATAGGGGCGGCTAGGTGGCGCAGTGGATAGAGCACTGGCCCTGGAGTCAGGAGGACCTGAGTTCAAATCCAAACTCAGACACTTAACACTTACTAGCTGTGTGACCTTGGGTAAGTCACTTAACCCCAATTGCCTCACTTAATAAATACCCTGGCACCCACTGCCTAAAGCCAGTATGTTATATTTCCACCCTCTCCTAGGGTTCTCTGGTACTCTTAAAGGTTCCAGGGAGTGTCTAGTCCACAGCATTGGCTCAAGTCCCCACTAATTGTATTCCCTAATTTTGTAAAGTTCCCTAGCATCTCAGTTCCAGTCACCCAATTAACAATCAGATTAGCTTTTTCAAAGGAATGTTTACTTCAAAATTATAGTAAGAACAAACTTACAAATGTTCCCCTCCCTGAACACCTGGGGAACATAATCCCCACATATACCGCCTCAATCTTTGGGGAGAGAAAGGGATTAGGTTCTAAGCTGAACACAGCACATAACCACCAAATTCCAAGTCCAAAACATCCCTGGGCTTGTGTCCTGGAAACCTTGATTTTCAAGGCTTTCCTGGAATCTTGGCAATAAGGTCTCCATAGCACAAGCTCTCATGACTAAGGACCCACATCTAGAACTGAAAAGGACAAACAAACTAGACCAAAATCCCAAGCCCATTTCTTAGGGCTACAGGGCCTAAGCAGAAGATGAAGGTACCCCTTCTCCTCACCCAACTTATTATATGGTACCCAAGTCATTGGTTAATGAGATCTTTACCTACAGATCTATCAGCAAGAGACTGTAATTGTGAATTAGGCAGGTAGAGTTGAAGACAGTCAGTTCTGTCTATACAGCCAAAGTAAAGATGCTTTTCTCATCCATGTGTCAGGGGAATACAAAATGTCTTCCCATAGAAGGAATCTCCCAGCATCTCCCATCTTAGGTTATATGGACATGTCTCAAAAGACCCATGGCAACATTAAAAATGATACAAGAGCAGTTAAATCATTGACTTCCCCATTGCTTCTGAGTGTTATTTTACCACATTGTTCTTACAGATTTCCTGTGCTCAAAGACCTGCTTGACCAAATGTAATGCAGGTTTTTGACTCTGCAATTTCTCCTGACCCTGCATCAAATTGTATCCTTCAAATTGATTGGGTGTGCTCCCACAAACTCTCCAGTTTGAATCAAGGCATATGCTTATAAGAAACATTTACTTGTGAAAACTTCTTTGCTCTAAGGAAACCTATATACAATAATGAATCTTTATGTCTTTGATGTGGATACTCCATTTAATATATAGGCTCTGGGGTCACTCTCCCAACCCCTATTTCACTGTCAGATCTGGTCCCCTGAACATGGGTGGATCTAACTTCCCTGAGGATTCTATGAATAACATTGAGAGGATAGGGGTATCTTTCTAGGACTGGAATACTCTACTAGAGACTCCAGTTGCTTGACATTTAGTTGTTCATGTGATCTTCTGAAGCTAACAAAGTCATAATATGGTTTATCTTTCTCTGATATTCATTCATCTAATATCAGGAAAAAATAAATGCAATGGACATGGAAGAATATCAATGCCAAACATTCATGGCCACATGATGACTGGGGAGGAGAGTGGGCCCCAGGACCTTCTCCATTCCATAGGCTCTAAGCTATCCTTGAATTGATTGCTACCAGGGGAGAAAGAAAGCTTTCTTCTAATCCTTTTGATACATACTCAGTTCCAGCTTAGTTGCAAATTAAAAGACCTTTAATTACCACATAGTAAATTGGTGGCAAATGGTCAGAGAATGACCCTCTATTCTCTGAAGCTTGCAAAGGGCCTCTCCAATATTTATCTTCTCACCAAGACTCATCAGTCCTTCATGTAGATTGAAGCATGTAAGACATATTCATATTTGAAGGATTGGATCCTCATTTGGCCCATCTCCATTAGGCTCTCACTTACAAATCCATTTGCTGAAAGAAAAACAACAAATAGCAACAAATCTGTCATCTTATTGATGTTCTTCTTATTTTATGTAATTCTTATTTATGTTCTCCTTTAAGTCTTCCACAGATAGTCCAGTCAATTTACCAGGGGAGTTATAGATTTTTTTGCCATTCTGTAAATACTTTTAGAGCATATAGTTTGTCCATTTGATGGCCTCTTCTCTTGCTCCATGAATGGTCAACCTTTTTTTCCCCTCATATATCTTTTGTGACACATCTATGAAATCCATCATTGGTTAGATGTTTCAACTGTTTATATCCATTCTCTATTATGTTTTGGGTCACCTACACTTTAATTCTTTGGAGTCTATAATATTTTGTGCTTTACAGACATTATTTCAGGAAGAATATTCATCTTTAAGAGTCAGTCAGTAGGGGCAGCTAGATGGCGCAGTGGATAAAGCACCGGCCCTGGATTCAGGAGGACCTGAGTTCAAATCCAGCCACAGACACTTGACACTTACTAGCTGTGTGACCCTGGGCAAGTCACTTAACCCTCATTGCCCCACAAAAAAAAGAGTCAGTCAGTAAATAAACATTAAATGCCTACTATATGCCAGGCTAAGAACTGAAGATACAAAAGAGGCCAAAGACTAGTCCCTGTCCTCAAAGAGCTCAGATCTAATGGGGGAGACAAGCAAACACACACACATATACGTACATGTATACATGTGTATATATAAACAAGATATAAGCAGGACAAATAAAAATCCAATTAGAGGGAAGGCACTGGAATTGAGAGTATTTGGGAAGAGATTTCTCTTTTTCTTTTTCTTTTTTCTTTTTTTTTTTTTACAGGGCAATCAGGGTTAAGTGACTTGCACAGGGTCACATAGCTAGTAAGTGTCAAGTGTCTGAGGCCAGATTTGAACTCAGGTCCTCCTGAATCCAGAGCCAGTGCTATATCCACTGTGCCACCTAACTGCCCCTTGGGAAGGGATTTATGCAGAAGGTGGGATTTTTAGCTGGTACTTGAAGCCAGTGGACAGAGATGAGGAAGGAGATCATTCCAGACATGGGTGTCTACTAGAGAAAGTCAATGGATTACGATTGAATAAGGGGATTTCTGGATTCTTGAATATGGATGTGGTACATTTGTGGTTGATGGCAAGATTAAAGGTATAACCACAACTTTCACAAGGCTGAGGCATGATCATAGGGGAAGGAGGAGGGCATAGGAAGTAAGAAGGTTGAGAAATTGAGTAGTGAGGGTGTTTGAGGGAGAGTTAATATATATATATATATATATATATATATTGACAACTGCAAATATAAATGCAAAAGTTGAGGAAGAAAGAAAAATTGTGAGCCAGTTACCAAATGCAATGAGGAAAGAAGAGAAGTGATATGGAGGTCTATAGATAAGTTAGCAAGATTTTTATTGGGTGGCAAATATGAATTACATGAATCTCAAAGGAGGAGTTTACTGAGTGATAGAGGCAGAGAAAGAACTTAGAATTGGCAATGGGGAGGAAAGAGTATGGCAGCTCTCAAAGAGTAAATTAAGGGGAGTTACTGAAGGCACAGTCAGTACCTTAGAAAGGCACACCCTTTCTAAAGGGTGGCCAGGGAGGCTGTGTCATCAGTGGGAAGCCAAATTTCAGTAATAGCTAAATGATGGAAGGAATAAGAGAGGGAAATATTTAGGACAAAGGGAACTTCGTTGCTGGTGGAACAGACATACCAGAGGGTACAGTGTAAAGATTGGGTTGTATTTGATTGGAATTTGGGGGTGATAGGGTTGAGGGGAATGGGAGTAAGAAATTGGATGGTGGGAGTGGGCAATGCGGTTTAGTCATGACCTATAGGGATTCAGAATCTCGGGTGTGTAAGGTATGACTGGGTGTAAGAATATTCATCATTTGGTGGAAGGCACCACTCTTCAGAAATTTCTAGAGATAAGACTAGAGACAATTGGAACATGGCATACAGGGCAGATGGTTAGGTAAGATGTCCCATTTCACTACTTTTCTCTCCTCTGAAGGCTGGAGATTAGTCAGGAAATTGCACAGAAAGAGATGAGTCCTACTCCCACTGACTGACATTACTAAAGATGGGCTTTCAGAGAGAAGATTGGGGTCATTGAAATCACTCCTCAATTTCTCAGTCATAACACATCCCATTAAATACTGAAAGATAGCTATCATGTCTCCTCTCTGCTTTTTCTTTGCCAGTCTGTCAAAAAAAAGATTTATCAAGCATTTGCTATGTGTCAAACCTTATACTAAGCTAGGTTCCTGATTCTCCAGCAGCATTTCTTCCTCTAGTCACTATCCTCGGTCCTTCTTTGGACACATAACAACTTATACTCCTTTGCACCTAAGGAGTATTAGAGTATAAGTTTCTTCTGGGGCATTTATAGCCTTCAACACTTTGGCTATCACCTACTCCTCCTAAATAAGTTGCATGTTAAATGAAATGAATTTGAAATTTTTTGCCTTCCCACCACTTTCCACTGCCTTTGAAGACATCACCAACTTGTTGAAAGCTCTAATGTACTCTTGTTCCAAGTAACATGGATTACAGGAGTCTTTGCTAATGATGACACTTTTTCAGGGCTTTTGATATTAGTTTGATACCTGTCAACTACTATATATTCCCTATTCCAGTCAAATTGGCCTATTTACTCTTCTGTGTACATGCCATGTATCATCTCCCTGCCTTTGTTCAGGCCAGCCTTCATACGTGGAAGGAGCATCCTCATCACCTCCACTACTTATTTTCAAAGTTCAGTTCAGGTGCTTCCTCCTCCATGAATTATTTCCTGATCTTCTTACTTCTCTGTGCTATCACCTCTTGAAATCATTTTGTACATACTTTTTATACACTTATCTGCCTGCATGTTGTATCTTTACATTTGAGTATAAGCCCTTGAGGATTCTTTCATTTTTGCTTTTGTGTCCCTAGTTCCTAGAACAGTGCATTACATATTACACACTCTTAATAAATGTCTTGGGGAAGCTAGATGGCACAGTGGATAGAGCACTGGCCCTGAAGTCAGGAGGACCTGAGTTCAAATCCGGTCTCAGACACTTGACTTACTAGATGTGTGACCCTGGGCAAGTCACTTAACCCCAATTGCCTCACCCCCAAAAAATACTATAATAAATGTCTCTTCAGTTGAACTGACTTGAGAGGAATTCCTCTGTTTGCACTGTTATTGTTTATTGTTCTTGCTTGCCATTTCTTTTAGGAATGAATGGAGAACTTTATTCCTAGATGTTTCATCCTACTGAACATGCTGGGTGTTTATATTGGTATGGGTAGAAAAAGAAGAGCTTTCTCACTCTTGACATCCCAACCTTTTTTTTTGCATAGTGATTTTGACACTTCCCCTCCTGGATCACAGCCTTGCTGTGGTAGAGGAACTTGTATAGCTCAAAAAGTGATCCACTGGAGAAGGAAATAGCAAATCATTCCAGTGTCTTTGAGAGGAAATCCCCATGAATGTATTAAAATGCATGACATTGGAAGATGAGCCCCTCAGGTTGAGGGCCTGGTGTGCTAGAGTTCACAAAGAGTCAGAGACAACTAAATTACTGATGAGAATAACAGCATGGCTGGAAGAATGCCTTGGAAGATCTAAGATATCCATCTTAGACTTGTCTCTAATGCTTACTTTCTATTGCGTTTGAAGACATCACCAACCTGTTGAAGGGTATAATGTGCTGTTCCATGGTAACTCCTTATCATGAACTTAGGAGTCTTAGCTAATCATGATACTTTTTCTGGGTTTGTGGATTATTTTGTACCTTGACCTACTATTTATTTTCTCCACTGTTGCTTACACAGCTTTAACATTTACCTTCATTTGAATGCAAAATTTTTTTTATATTTTAATTTCATTTTAATGCTAGATTCTAATCGAGCTATTCAGTATGCTCTGACTCACAAAAAGCTCAGAATAATAAGTGTTGTTGTAGCTCTCCAAGTTTAAGGTCCCAAAATTTACCAAGGCAACACTGTATTTTTGTATGAGTGAGTGTTTCTTCCTTAGTCCTTGGCTCATCTTCCAGAATGAGAGAAAGAAAATTTAAAACCCCTCTGCTGAACAATCATTAGCTTAGAGTCATCGCTCTACACTTATATGTGATAACAATATTTTTAAAATTTGGACATTTGGTTAATGCTCATTCATTTTGTGTACCTACAATTTTTCCTGCACAATAACAAAATAACTTGCCAATTCAGTTGAAATTAATTTTTTTAATCAGTAAAAAAATAGTTATTGGGAATCATATAGAAAGACCAATCAGTTGAAAGCTTAAATTATTTTCATGTTTCCAACATAGATATACCCTAAAGATAGCTATAAAATTCATGATTAATATTATTTATATTTATCACCCTTAATTCTATCTATCTTTAAAGTGAAAATGCCTAGAGGCCATAGAGGTCAGCTAGGTGGATAGAGTGCTGGGTCTGGAGTCAGGAAGACTTCTCTTCCTGAGTTTAAATTCAGCTCAGATGCTTAGTAGCTGTGTGACCCTGGGCAAGTCACTTGATTCTGTTTGTTTCAGTTCCTCATCTGTAAAATGAGCTAGAGAAGGAAATGGCAAACCACTCCAGTATCTTTACTAAGAAAACCCCAAAATGGGGCCACAGAGAGTTGGACATGACTAAATGAAAAACCACAACAAAAGAGGCCACTTAGCCTTCTGATTATTTTCTCTGCCTTGTTTCTCTATTTTCCAGCTGATTCTCCACACAGATGTCAAAAGGATATTCATAAGGTACAAGTCTAATCACATCACTACCTTGATCAAGGAGTTCCAGTGAACTCCAGGATAAAATCAAAATTCTTCTGTTAAGTATTCAAAGCCCTATGCAATATGTCCCAGGCAACCTTTCTATGTTTTATTACTATTCTTCATGCATACTTTCTCATGGATAAACTGGTCTATTTATTGTTCTTCATTCCCCATAGTCCATTTCAGGTCTTGCCTTCTTACAGGCTTTTCCCCATACCTAGAATGTACTTCCTCCTTATTTTGGCAATTTTGAGTCCCTATCTCCTTTCCAAGCTCAGCTCAGAGGTGTTCTTGCCCCTGCCCAGCTGCTAGTGCCCACGTAATTACTTTGTATGTATTGTGCATGTATTATATCTTATTTTATTCATATAGATGCTATGATAGTACAATACTCATATGGATTTCCTCTGATAGAATGTAAGCTCCTTGAGAGTATGGATTACTTTATTTTGGTCTTTAGATTCCAGTGCCTAATACCATTCCCAACACAATAGGCATTTATTGATTGCTTGATTGGCTGAATGTCTTTGTATACCATTCAAATAATTCCAGTGAATATTGTCTCTTTTTTTGTGGGGCAATGAGGGTTAAGTGACTTGGCCAGGGTCATAAAGCTAGTAAGTGTCAAGTGTCTGAGGTCAGATTTGAACTCAGGTCCTCCTGACTCCAGACTCAATGCTCTATCCACTGCACCACCTAGCTGCCCCCAAATACTGTGTCTTTTATAAATACTCTAAGACAGTAATGTTCATTGAAATATAATAAGTGGTGGCTGTTCAGCTATGCCTACTGGTTTTTAGCAACATTTACTGTAGTTCGATATACACTGACAAAATAAAAAGGGAAAGAACAATTAGCCAGCAATTATCTAACAGTTAACTCATATGTATATTTGGGGAGGGAGTTCCAATTTTCCTCAGTATAGAGATTTTTTTTCTTGAATTTTATCAGTAATTACGTCAATTATAGAAACCTTCTGACTTTTAAAATTGTAAATTTCATTATAGTTATTACCAAATGATACCTAAATAATTTCATGTGCACTATTTATAATTTAATATTTTATTATAATTATAATATTATTATTATAATTATTATTATTTATATGATAATTATTATGATAATTATAATATTATTATAATTATACATATTAATTTATAATTAATAATTTAAGTACACTATGAATTAAGGCTGAAATTAGTTTTAGTCAAATATTTACCTAAGAAATTGTCTTTAGAAAAACAAAAGATTTTATTTTGGCCTCCCCCCACTAAAAAAACCAAAAACAAACAAAAAAGCAAAAAAAAAAAAAAACAACCACACACATTTCATAGTCTCTTCCACCTTTACAAAATACTTATTTAATGCATGTTAAGATAATTTTCTAAGCATTCCACCTGCTAAGCTGTTAAATGTATTGGAAGATTTTAGTTTTTATTTCCTAGCCTTTTATTTCCAGTGTAAAATTCAGATTAAAACAAAAACAAAAACTCTGTATTTTCATATAAGTAAAAAAATAGACTTTTTAAAAAAACAAATAAAAAGTTTCCTTTAAAAATCTAGCTTTTGTTGGCAAAAGCTTCATCTTTAAAAAAATTCCTCATTCAAAAGCGACTTTATGAATTCAATTATTATAGGGTTTTCAGAAAGAGAATATATCATTAAAAGGTATATATCTGAAAGGCAACATTCAGAATAGGCAATATCACTTAAGGAATGAATAAGCATAAAGGTTATCAAATTAAAAATATCAAGACCTTAGATAGAAGGGCAGAATTATTTTTTTAAAAATTAAATATGAGACCCATATTTAGCTACTGACTTTTAGAAGTAAAAATGAAAGACCATTCCCCAACAAAAAGTATAATTTTTATTTTAAAAATAAACTGCATTTTCACTATAACCAAACCCAACAAGGGGTCTCATTTATATTAATTGAATTCACTGCCTGACAAATACCAGTGATTGCATCAACATGAAATTGGACCAGTCACATTTTCCAGCAGCTGGAGAGGTCTTCTTTAAGAGCATGACAACAGCCCATAAAAGCAGGCCGTCACGCTGTATACTTCCATGTACTCAATGTACAAACTCCATGCCATTCAATAGATTTTATCATTAAACAAACCATCACAGGATATTTTGCAACCAGCAGTTCATATTGGTAAATTGGGAATGGTTTCTTTTAAACACAAGCTAAACTTCATTTGAATAAAGGATAGGATTGTTCTCTACCTAATTAGTACACCTTAAGTGCAAGGGAAAAAAGATGATGATAGAAATACATATTTAGGTTTTCTGAGATATAAATCAGATCTAAAACTTACTATAAGAAAGAAAGTCTTGTTATTTAGTGTCATGTAGTTTTATATAATATTCACTCCTTTTTAGGTATAAAATTTTTTTTTGTCATGTCAGTCACTAAGAAAAAATGGAAGATAGTGATAATGATTAAAGTTCTTATACCCTGATTGTAATTGGAGCAGTGGATAGAGCACTTGACATGGAGTCAGGAATATCTGAATACAAATTTGACCTCACACTTTTACTAGCTGTGTGACCCTGGTCAAGTCACTTAAGCTCAGTTTCCTTAATTATAAAATGGGGTAATAATAGCACCTACCTCCCAGAGTTATTATGGAAATCAAATAATATAATGCCTGTAAAATGTGCTTACCACTGTTTCTTGCACATAGTAGCACTATATAAATGTTTGTTCCCTTCCCTTCCCTCTATGTATGAGACCTCCATCATGACTTTATTGACATGAATAATTCAGATTGAGGGGAAAAAAAGACTATAATGGAGTCTCTCTGGAAATGAAAAAAATCTAATACTCATTCCAATGATTGTTTTCCTATGTTATCTTTCACAGGTCGGTGCAAATCAGTCTCTTTTTGTTTCAATTTTAAAACCATAAATTGATTTAGAAGTGTTTTGAGATATGATTTGATGTCAAAACAAAGGGTGTTTTCTCAAAAAAAAAAAAACCCAAGTTTTCATCATGAAGTATAGGGATGGGCATTTAAATAGTATTTTCTCATAATAAACATAAAACAAAGCATAAGGATCTTAAAAATATGGATTCATCCATGTTTTAGAAAAAAACATTAAAGGGGGTATACAATATTTCAACAGACCATTCCTCTACTCTAAAAGCCTTATAATACAAGAATACAAAATTACAAAATTTATATAGAACATGAAGTTTTTGTGGTACGCAGGAACTTTTTTTTTGTACAAACTAAATGTAGTGCATCAATTTCCCACATTACCAGCATTATACAGTCTTGTCCCACTCAAAATTTATTTAATTTATTTGTGATCACCTCTTATGAAAAAGAAAGCACAGATAATCCTCTATTTAAGAATCTGGGAATGCCTTTATAATAGACTCATAAGCTGGTGGAGGAGTTTGTGTTGAAAGGCCAATACGAAGACTATTATTAGACCAGTGAAAGTCAGGACGGCTCAGACTATGTGTGGCATTGATGACAGGGGAAGTATTGGTAGAAGGAAGGGTCATTAGTTGACTATCAGTTTCCACAGGTAATGGAGGACACTGTAAGAAAGGGTGGAAAGTAGAGGCCCGGAAACTTGATTTTCTAGGAAAAGAGTTGGCTTGTTCCAGGGAAGCTTGTCGCTGGAAGGTGAGGCTGGCCAAGCTGAGGTTGCTGCGACGTTCGCAGCCACTGTGCCGGTACAATCCATTCCTGTTGAGACTGTGGGAATAAGGTCTAGAACGACGACTTGAACTCCATCGGGAGATGGGAGCACTGGCTCTTCGTCTAGACAGACAAACAAGCAATGCCCAGATGATACCGCCAATGACAAGTCCAATGGCCATGGATATTGTGAAGGACATTATAAGGTCATCTAAAAGAAAGAAAGCACAGTGTCAATGTAATTATTTTTGCTAAAGAAAGGGACAAAATAGAAGATTGCACATAATTCAGATGGATTTGGGAATTCATCTTTCAGTAATAGGTTAGAGAACTAGGATAATTATTCAAGTAAATAATGAATAATGATCAAAGTAGTTATGATTATGAAAACAAGATAATGCCTAATATAGTTCTTAATAGTCCTGAAGATTCAATATGTTGAGTCATTTTGATGATCTGTAAGAACTTACAAGTTAACATTTCTCATGGGATATAATAAGTTTCAAACACTTTGTCAAAGGACTTAGCTGCCAAAATCCAAGCATTTCTAGAACTTCTTTCTTTGGGAGATAATTCCTAAATTGACCAAATTGGAAAGGGGGTGAGGTGGGTGTAGCAGGTAGAGAAATTATTCATTCTGGTATACTTTGCTGTACTACATACCAGAAGTACAGAACTTCTAGTTGAAGAAGGCAGTTCTATACTTCTGGTATGTAGTGCAGCAAAGTATACCAGAATAAATAATTACTAACCCTCTGGAAAGAAAAGGATCTGTGACAGACCCTGTGTCTTTTCTTTGAAGACCAGATTCACTTAGCCACCTAGCTAGCCTGGGCCTCAGAGAAAAGTCACAGGATCTGTCACTGACACATTTCTACTAGAAACTTATTGCCTTAGCTAGAAATTATCTTTTGATCTTAACTCTCAAAAAACTTGCCAGTTAGACCATTCATTTGGCATTTATATCTGGTATTTAGTATATCTTCTCAATCAGATAATAAATTCCAATATTCCATGATTCTAAATATTAACAAACTTAACAGGCATATTTGTAGACTATCTTATCATTTTTCCACTTGAAAATCCTTAGTATACAGGCACAAAAACATTGGACTGGGATTCAGAAAACCTGGATTCAAATCTTGACTGATGATCTCAGGCAAGTAATTTGGTTGATTCCATTAGAACAAGTTTTTAGGTAAACAATGTTATGAAGCAGTTAATTTTGTATTTGTAACCATAGTATAAATGGATGACTTGTCAAATAACATTTCAAGGTTTTCCCATTTTAAAATGGGGTTGATATGTCCAAATGCTTACTATCTTAGTGAAGAGGGAGGGAAAAAGAGTGGAGAGAGGGAGAAAATTTGAAACTCAAATTTTATATAAAAATGAATGTTTAAAATTGTCTACATGTAACTGGAAAAAATAAAATACTGTTTATAAGAAAAAAATAAAATGAGGTTGAGTTATTGCTTATTCATAATGTTATTACCAAAAAAATTTGTTGTTTTGCTAATGCACTCATTAGTTTTGGTAATGCATTCCTTATTATTCCAGTTAATAATAATACCAACTTATCATCTAAACTGTTATATGATCTACTGTATAAGATTTGATTAATCATTGACTTCTTTGAGAAACCAGTAAACTCACAATGTAAACTTCAAGATGAGTTTATATACTATATGATGTGAGGGTTATTGAC
This sequence comes from Dromiciops gliroides, assembly GCF_019393635.1. Taxonomy (NCBI): domain Eukaryota; kingdom Metazoa; phylum Chordata; class Mammalia; order Microbiotheria; family Microbiotheriidae; genus Dromiciops; species Dromiciops gliroides. The sequence goes on along the minus strand of NC_057864.1, from coordinate 392,995,577 downwards.
ATATGGGGGAAGTGTATATATACATATACATATACATATATACATGTATATATGTGTGTGTATACATACATATATGTGCTATTTGTGTATGTTTATATATACACATATACATATATATATATATATATATATATATATATATATATATATATATATATATATATATATATACGCACACACACAAGTAAACATTTGACAAGGATTCAAGGCTATGTGGTAAAATGTAAAAGATACTGGACTTGGAATCAATTGTTACCTTAGGCAAGTAAGTCCCTTAATTTCTCTGGACTTTGATTTCATCATATATATATATATATATATATATATATATATTTTTTGAATGAGGAAGTTGGATGCAGTGACCTGTAAGATTGCTTACAGCTTCACTTTAACAATCTTATTTCCTGGTAATGTCCTTAATTCTCTTTGCCTCATTGAGATCGTGTATATTTGATATCCCTCTGTCAATTGTGTGACTATAAAGGTGTTCTGCTATAGAAAATCATCTACCTAAGGCTTCCTCTTACCTTTTTATCATCTTAACAAGGATACCCATATATGTATATAGGCCATGCTCATAAATATTTTTAAAGAATGGGAAAGTAGATACCTTAGTTGGTAATTGCTAATGTCTTATTGGTAATTTTTTATTTGTAACTGTACCATCTAGGATTTTTTTCCTATTCTTTTGGACACTACATATTTTTTGATATAGTTTGAAAAATCATCTGTAAATGCCTTTAAAATTAGGCTACTTCCAGCATAGATATCTTATATGTATTTGGTGAATACAATTGCATTTTCAGGCTTCATCTTTTTAATTGCCATTGTCATATAGCAGATGCTGAAGTGATAGAATCCAAGTTATCTCAATCCATTGATGAAAAGCATAGAACATTCATTAGCTCATTCATTAATTTTTTTGGTTGACTATTTGGTCTGGACTTGTGATTTCATTAGTACAGGTAATCTCTATATAGAAATAATCTCTTATATAGGGGAGGTAGGTGATTAAGAGGATAGAATTCCTCACCTGAAGTCAGTAAGACCTGAGTTCAAATTTGGCCTTAGACACTTCCTAGCTGTGTGACCCTGGGCAAGTCACTTTACCCTGTTTTCCTCAATCTCTTCATCTGTAAAATGAGCTAGAGAAGGAAATGGCAAACCACTTCAAGTTATCTTTGCCAAGAAAAGCCCAGATGGGGTTACAAAGAGCAGGACATAACTGAACAACAACAAAAAATATATAGAAAAGGCCTACTTGTGCAGATATGCAGAATAGAAATTCTTCTGTAACTTATGGCCTTAAAGACTTGTCTGTAGCACTAAGAAGCTGAGTATGTTGCCCATGGCTTCACAGCTAGTAAGTTCCAGAGGCAGGATTTGAAGGCAGGTCTTCTTCTTTTTTGTTGGGGTGGGGTGGGGTTAGGGGTAGGCAGGGCGAGCAGGGCAATGAGGGTTAAGTGACTTGCCCAGGGTCACACAGCTAGTAAGTGCCAATTGTCTAAGGCCAGATTTGAACTCACGTCTTCCTGAATCCAGGGCCAGTGCTTTATCCACTGTGCCACCTAGCTGCCCCCAAAAGCAGGTCTTCTTTAGGACAGTTAAGCAATCATTTTTAAGCAGGAGCTCAGCATTCTAACGCTGGCTCTTCTAGAGATCTATTATTCTATTGTTCAGGTGTTTCTGTCTAATATGATATATTTATATAGATATGGGTCTTGACATGTGATTTTATTGATATGGGAAATTTCCAGCAATTAAATTCCTTTTTACCAATACAAATGGATAACTGTTCTGTAAGTTTTAAGAGAGTTGCTTGAGTCATTGAGAGATGAAATGACTTGGGCAACAGACATACAAACTATGTATCATAGTTAGGGTTTGAAATCAAGTCCTCCTAACTGGGAGGTGGGCTCCTTGTTTTACTATAGGATGCTGCCTCCCTGGTCTGCTAGGGACAGAAAGAAAAACACTAATGAATTCCAAAAAATTAATCAATACCTATTTGCTGAGCACCTACAAATTGCAAGACACTAAGCTAGGTTTTGTGAATACTAAGGAATATGTTTATATATCTAGAAACATACACTTGTTCATATTACAGGACTGTCAGAAGGGAGTAAAGTAAACTGAAGCATATTAAAAATATTGTTAAAATCCAAAAAGTGTTGGGGCAGCTGGGTGGTGCAGTGGATAGAGCACCGGCCCTGGAGTCAGGAGTACTTGAGTTCAAATCCGGCCTCAGACACTCAACACTTACTAGCTGTGTGACCCTGGGCAAGTCACTTAACCCCAATTGCCTCACTAAAAAAAAAAAAATCCACAAGTGTTGCAAATTGCAAGTGCTTTTGGACTTTTTCATTATATTAATCAGGTTGCTTATTTTCTTATATTTATTTATTGGTCTTTGAAAGGACAATTTATCAAATGAGGTGGCTCAAGGAGGAAGACAAGATAGTGAAACTGGAGATAACTATTATAGAAGATATCAATAAAAACATTTAATTTTTTTAATAGCCAGAAATTTTTTTCAAAGTATCAGTGAAATTAAAGAATAAATAGCCTGCCTCTCCCTCCATCACCCACAGAAAAAAGTTGACCTTTGATCTTGCAGTCAAAGACTGTTCATTCATAAAATGGTAAAGGAAAATGAATGAAGAATATTTTAGTATTAAAAAATTAAAGTTGGCAATATGCAACAGCTACAATAAGAATCTAAAATTTTCATTATTATTCATTTAAAATAAAATTTAATTCAAAAAGAATAGTGTGTAAAAATAACTTCTATATGATACAGAATTAATGTCAAATAAGAAAAATGCCACAGCTTTGAGGGTTTGGGGCGGTTCTTTTTTTTTTTTGGGGGGGGGGGGGAATGGTAAGGCAATTGGCGTTAAGTGACTTGCCCAGTATCACACAGCTATTAAGTGTCAAGCGTCTGAGGCCAGATTTGAATTTAGGTCGTCCTGAATCCAGGGCCGGTGCTCTATCTACTGCAGTACCTACCTGCCCCTAGCTTTGAGTTTCAATGGACGCATTGTTAAGAGTAAGAAACTTTAAAAAAAAAGTTAGAAACTAACATCTTAATATTTATTAATATTATCCCTTCCTAATACCTCCTAGTAACATTATTAAAGAATACAGAACTGACCAAGCAATATCAGAAATACTTTGTGTGTTGTTGTTGTTATTTTAAAGACAAGTAGGCTTAAAACATAAACATGTCTGCAAGCATTTGACTTCAGATAGTTTGCAAAGAATTGTGTAACATGGTTAAGGGAATAAAAATTAGGAGAGATCTCCCTCTAGTGGACAAAACACTCACACCACCTACATTTGAAAAAAATCACAAAAAGCTAAAGTTTTCAGAAAATTGTCATTTTAATAACTGTTATCTTGAGGATTTTTTAAAAAAATATATCAATCTCTCTTGATTTTTGCTTAGCCAAACTTTTCCCCATCTTCTGGTACCTGGAGTCAGGGTGATTCATCTTCTTCAGTTCAAATCTGCCCTTAGACACTCCCAGCTATGTGACTCTGGGCAAGTCACTTAACCCCGTTTTCCTTAGTTCCTTATCAAATGAACTAGAGAAGGAAATTGAAAACCATTCTAGTATCTTTGCTGAGCAAACCTCAAATGGAATCATGAAGTTGGACACAACTGAAACAACTGAACAACATAATAATAATTCCTAATATTCATAAAGGTTATTCCTGTTCATATCAAGATCTGAAGTGTTTTCTGAATCATCAAAGATTATATTTAGCATTATTTTAGTGTTGTGTATATATTACCACCCTTCAAATAAATGCGGTAGCCCTCATAATCTACAAAAGGATGAGAAAAGCAGTTCTGGGATATAATCTCAAAAATCACAGAATGATATCTGTTTGAATCCAAGGTAAACTATTCAACATCACAGCAATACAAGTCTCTGTTCCAACAACTGATGCCAAAGAGGTCAAAGTTGATCAGTTCTATGAAGACCTACAAAATCTTCTAGAAATAACACACACACACACACACACACACACAAAGATGTCATATTTAACCTAGGAAATTGGGATGCTAAAGTAGGAAATCAAAAGATAACTGGAATAACAGTCAAGTTTGGCTTTGGAGGACATAATGAAGCAGGACAACATACTAAGAAGCAGAGCTATCACCTTGCCAACTAAGGTCTGTATTTTTAATGCTCTGTGTTTTTTTTTCAGGTATGGCTGTGAGAGTTGGACTATAAAGAAAGCTGAGCATCGCACAATAGACACTTTTGAATTATGGTGCTGGAGACTTTTGAGAGGTCCTTGGAGATCAAGATCAAATCCATCAATACTTAAAGAAATTAATGAGGGGCAGCTAGGTGGCACAGTGGATAAAGCACCGGCCCTGGATTCAGGAGGTTCTGAGTTCAAATCCAGCCTCAGACACTTGACATTTACTAGCTATGTGACTCTGGGCAAGTCACTTAACTCTCATTGCCCCCCCACCCCCGACAAAAATGATAAAAATTAAAATAAAAAAAGAAATGAATGGTCCATGGGGTCACAAAGAGCAGACTCAATGACTGAATGACTGAACAGCCACAACGATATTTTACTGATCAGTTAAAACAAGACCTGGAATTAACTATGGCTCAGGTCATGAGCTTCTTATTGCAGAATTCACGCCCGAATTGAAGAATGTAGAGAAAACCATCAGATAAAATAGATATGACCTAAATAACATCCCTTATGAATATGAAGTAGACGTGACCAATAGATTTAAGGTACTCGATCTGATAGAGTGTCTGAAGAATTATGGACAAAGGTTTACAATATCGTATAAGAGGCAGCAACAAAAAACATTATTTTTGAATGGGGGAGGGGGAAATGAGAGGGAGGAAAAATAGATTTTGTTCATAAAAATAAAATGTCATTTAAAAAACTTTGTTCCTTCTCACTATTCTCATCACATGGTTTTGAAACATTTTGGAGAATGTTTATCTATAATATAGACTCTATACTATCAACATCAGACACCTTATTTGCAACAATCTTAAAAATGTGTGGAGAACTTAATAATGAGTAAGAATAACTAAAAGTAACATAGCCATACATTGCTTCTGTCATTAAGTCAGAGTAATTCTGAGAAAGGAAGTAATTCATTGTCAGTTGCAAGAAAAACATCCTTTGTTTAAAGTTCCAACACGCCATGTGCCCCATCAAAATTTTTTCAGTATCTTTCTATTAATAACATTCACTTTAGAGTTAGGTACAAACTCTTTAACCTGACCTTCAAGGTCCCCCACGCTATGGTCCCAATCAGATTTAGACTTGGTGTAAGGGAAAAAATATTATAATAATGATATCTATCTGAAAGTGAGATGAACAGCATCAGGAATTAGTAGCTTCCCCTTCACTGGAGGTTTTCAATAAAAGCCTAGATAGACCCTTCTTAGGTATTCGGTAAATGAGATTTCTATCAAAGTATTAGTCAAAGAAGATCATTTTGGAAGTCCCTTCAGACCTTTATAAAGTATTCTGTAAAACTGGAATCCCTTTTTCAGCTTTATCAACCAGTGTTCCCTTACATATGTTTGGAACCATAACCAAATTTACCTGTCTATTCCTTGCATTTCTCCAATTCCTTGGGGTTTTTTTCCTGATCTTTCCATGTTTGTTCTTGTTCCTTCTATGTGAAATGTTTTCCAAGTGGACCTCCATCTGCTGAAACCTGTTACATTCCTCAAGTCAACTTCCTCCATGAAACTTTCACTTCCTTCTGCAACCAAATGTGATGGTTCTCTCTCTCTCTCCTCTAAATCCCCATAATACCTTATTTGTATCTCATTTATGCCTTTATATTCAGCCTTATGCTATAGACATTTGTACTTATTTTACTCCCCTGTAAGATAGTAAGCTCTCTATGGGCAATAAGTCTGCCTTATTCACTTCTGAATTTTTCATGGTGCCATGTACACAATTCCATGAAAACGGTGAATGATAAGGTTACCCCTCCAAAGAAGTCAATGACAAAAAACCAAACAAACAAAAATTAAAATGAACTAAAAAACTTTTACAATTGTAGTAGCAAAGAACCAGAAACACAAGAGATGCCTATTAGTTGAGAAATGGTTAAAAGAGTTGTAGTAGATGAATGTAATGATATATCTATGCTGTAAGAAATGATGGATGTGATAAATTCAGAGAAGCATGAGAAGATTTACACAATTACATAGAAATAATAATTAAAATGAATCAAAATTGAATGACTCAGCTTATCCCCAAAGAAGGGACTTACCTCCCCCCACCATTGTTTTTACAGAAAATGGGACCACACAATCACTTTTTTCATGTTAGTAAATTTTGCTGAATTGTTTTTCTTTCTTTTTTAGGTTGTTTGTTTTAAATAAGGAATTGCTCCCTGGGAGAGAGAAGGAAAAGGAATATATTTGCAAGTATAGAGGGCAAAAAAAGAAATCATAACAATTTAGTATTTTTTTAAATAGTTGGTGCCCAATAAATATTTGTTGAATGAAATTTTATTGTGTTTTTCCTTAAATACATACTCATTTATATATTAATCTGTTTGCTCATTTATTTATTTATTTGTTTGCTGAATCTGTTTCATGGGGAGCATAGGAATAGACATAAGGAGCTCTTTGAAAAACTTTTACCTTTGACACATCTACTCTGTTATTTATAATCTTAAATAGTTGTCTAGGGATCTGAATCACTAAGTGACTTGTCCAGGGTCACCCAGGCAGTTTGTGTTCAAAGATGAGAGCTGAACCCAAGTCTTCTTGGCTCTTAATCTACTGAGTATCTTAACTATATCCCTGGCAACTCATCTCCATACTTACATTAAAAAGAATAGCAGGGAGCAGCTAGGTGGCACAGTGGATAAAGCACCAGCCCTGGATTCAGGAGTACCTGAGTTCAAATCCAGTATCAGACACTTGACACTACTAGCTGTGTGACCCTGGCAAGTCACTTAACTCATTGCCCTGCCAAAAAAAGAAAAAGAATAAAAAAAGCATAGTAGTTGAAATGGTGAACAGTATGATCTAAAAGGAGTGAATACAATTGAAAACATAAATTCCCATCATTTGATTACAGAACTTTGTGTTATTAAGGGACTATGCATTCAATCCTGATATTATTCAAATTGTTATTGGGGTTTAAGTTAAATGGAAGCTTTTGTTTCTGCAAACTGTTGATTGTTCAAGAGTGCAGAAGACCTTAAAAATTGACAAGTGTGACTCAACAACTTTAATTATGAGAAAGCTTCAGGTATTTTTAGTCACATGGGAAGGCAGCATTCTCAAAGCAAACCTACAAAAATGCTGGGCATAAATACAAGCATTTCAAATGAACTGATCACATCTGACAAATCATTTTGCTTCCACTGGTAGTCAGTAAGAACAATGTTCTGGTATGCTGAGCATGTGATGTCCCTGCTTATTACTGCACTATAGAAGCAATCCTGGCTCATATCCTCTTAGGATATGATTAGCTAACTGTCCATGATAGAGAAATATAAAGAAATTAAGATAGAGATAAAGAGAAATAAGCTTTAGCAAAGAAATTGATTACACTGGCGAGGAAATGTGGTGATGGTGCCTTGTCTCAGGAAACCTTGGAATTTCTGAATGTCATTGTAATTATGCCAACATTATGATGGATTTAATTTAGTCTTTTTTTCTCAAGTAATCTAGCCTCAGGGGTGTTGGATAGAATATTTTACAATGAGATCATGTGATATACTTATAGGGCCTTCTTGCACATATTAGATGCTTAAAATATTTATTGGATGGAATTCAACACATACACATCTATCTATCATCTATCTATCTCTATCTTTCTATCTATCTATATATTGATGAATATTTATATTTGAGAGAGAATAACTTGGAGAAAATCTATTTCCAATAGGTACATTGAAAATAGCTATATCTATATATTTCCTTCTTTTTCTGTTTAGAATTTTATTTTCCAAATTACATGTAAAAACAAATTTTGACATCAATTTTTTAAAACTTTGTGTTCCAACTTCTCTTCCTCCCTCCCTTCCCATCCCTGCCGCCAAGAACTCAAGCAATTCAATATAAATTATGCATGAGTAGTCATGGAAAACATCTCTCCACATTAACTAGGTTGTGAGAGAAAACAGATAAAAACAAAACTTCAGATTAAGGATTTGTAAAAAAAAAAAATGTGTTTCAATCGGTTTTCAGATACCATCAATTCTTTCTCTGTAGATGGCTTGCAATTTCCATTAGTCCTTCAGAGTTATATTGGATCATTGCTTTGCTGAGAATAAACATATGCTTCCCATCAGATCATCTTACACTATTGCTGTTATTTTGTATACAATACAATACAATTCACTCTGCTTCAGTTCATGTAGGCCTTTCCAGGTTTTTCTGATAGCATCCTGTTCATCATAACTTTTATATAGTAACTTAAACTTGACAAAGAATTTTCTTCACAATAGCTCAGCAGAGTAGGTACCATACATTTGCCATTATAGTCAATCATCATAACTATTTCCCTCCATCCTATTCCCTTCCCATGATATTTACTCTATTTTCTATCTTCTTTTACCCTATTCTTCCTCAAAAGCATTTTACTTCTGACTGCCACCTCCCCCACTCTGCTATCCCTTCTTTCACCCTTCCCTCCTTATCCTCTTCCCCACGCCCCACCCCACTTTCCTGTAGGGTTAAATAGATTACTCCTCCCAATTGGGTGTGAATGTTATTCCCTCCTTGAACCCACTCTAATGAGGTTAAGGTCTTTGAGCTAATTCTGTGATCTAAATTTTTCTTCCTCCCTCCCTCCTCAACTCTCCCTATGAAATCAAGCAATTCAATATGTCATACATGTGCAGTTAATTCAGAACACCTTCACCTTCCTCAAAAGTGTTTTGCTTTTTACTGCTCCCTCCCCCAATCTGCCCTTCCCTCCTTCCCCTCTTCTCCACCCGCCCCGCCCCCCTCCCCGCCTTATCTCCTTTCCCTCTCACTTTCCCTGAGGGCAAAAATATATTACTATACCCACTTGAGTATTTATGTTATTCCCTCTTTGAGCCAATTCTGATGATAGTAAGGTTCACTCACTCCCCCACTCCTTCTCCCTCTTCCCCTCCCCTCCATAAGCTTTTTTCTTGTTTCCTTCATGGGAGCTACCTCTCCCCAGTCCACCTCTCCCCTTCCCCCTCCTCCAGTGCATTCCTCCTACCCTTCACTCCTATTTTAAAGATGTTAGCTAGGTGGCACAGAGGAAAAAGCACTAGCCTTGGACCCAGGAGGACCTGAGGCCAAATCCAGCTCCAGACATGACACCCCACCCTGCTTGCCCTACAAAGAACAAGGATAAACAAAAAGCAAATGCTTTACAGATATCATCTATTCATATTCAGTTCAGACCTGTGTCCTCTAAGTGTATTCCTTTCACCTTCCCTAATACTGAGAAAGTTCTTAAGTGCGAAGTAGTATCTTCCCATGTAGGAATGTAAACAGTTTAATCATTTAATATCCCTCATGATTTCTTTTTTCCTGTTTACCTTTTTATAATTTTTTTTTTTTGCAGGCAACGGAGGTAAAGTGACTTGCCCATGGTCACACAGCTAGTAAGTGTCAAGTGTCTGAGGCCGGATTTGAACTCAGGTACTCCTGAATCCAGGGCCGGTGCTTAACCACTGCGCCATCTAGCTGCCCCCTCCTGTTTACCTTTTTGTGCTTCTCCGGGGTCTTGTATTTGAAAGTCAAATTTTCTATTCAATTCAGATGTTTTCATCACCAATGCCTGAAAGTCTTCTTTTTTATTAAAGTCCCCATTTTTTTCCTCTGAAAGATTATATTCATTTTTGCTGGATATGTGATTCTTGGCTGTAGTCCCAGTTCCTTTGCCCTCTGGAATATCATATTCCATGCCCTCCAGTCCTTTAATGTAGATGCTGCTAGATCTTGTTTTATACTTATTGTAGATCCACAGTATTTGAATTCCTTTTTTTCTAACTGCTTGCAATATTTTCTCCTTGACATAGGAGATTTGCAATTTGGATATAATATTCCTGGAGGTTTTCCTTTTGGGATCTCTTTCAGGAGGTAATCAGTGGATTCTTTCAATTTCTATTTTACCTTCTGCTTCTAGAATATCAGGGCGATTTTCCCTGAAGATGCTATCTAAACTCTTATTTTGGTCATGGTTTTCAGATAGTCCAATGATTTTCAAATTATCTCTTCTGGATCTATTTTCCAGGTCAGCTGTTTTTCCAAGGAGATATTTCATATTGCCCTCTATTTTTTTATTCATTTGGATTTGCTTTACTGTGTCTTGGTTTCTCATACAGTCACTAGATTCCATCTGTTCAATCCTAATTCTTTGGCAATAATTTTCTTCGGAGAGCTTTTGTATCTCCTTTTCCATTTGGCTTTTCAAGCTATTAACTTTTTTCTCATGACTCTTCTGCATTGCTCTTATTTCTCTCTCCATTCTTTCCTCCACCTCTCTAAATCTTCCTTCTATCTCTCCTGATTTCTCTTCAAAGTACCTTTTGAGTGCTTCCATGGCCTGAGACCAATTCATATTTTTCTTGGAAGCTTTGGATGTAGGGGCCCTGAGGTTGTTATTCTCTTCTGAGGGTACACCTTGATCTTCCTTGTCACTAAAGAAACTTTTGATCATTCTCAACTTTCTTTGCTTGCTCATCTTGCTGTCTTTTATTTTACTTTTAACTCCCTCTTTCAGTGGGGCCCTATTTCCAAGCTACACTGTCCCAAGCTTCAGAGGGTCCCAGGTGTTTCAGTTTGAGGGAGGGCAGGTTTTTCTCTTGCCTAGCCTGTTCTCTGGCCCAAAGATAACCTCAAGCCAACTTGCTTATTAACCAGCCAGCAGAACTTTGTGTGCTGTGGTTCTTAGCTCTGATGAGCCTGTACCTCTCTCCCACCTGGGCCTCACACCACTCAAGATTTCTTCCTGGTTCCCTGCCGGGGTGGCATAGGCAAATTCTTCCTTAGGTCCTGCAGACACCCCTGTATTTTCCCCCATGGCCAGCCATTCAGCCCTCTCACCTGACCATAAGCTTAGTTCCAAAAAATGCTGGTGCTGTAGCAGATTCAGAGGCTTGGGGGTAAGTTTCGGTGGTGCAGCATGCCTGGGTTCTGTGTTGGTGTGATCATGGGGTTGGACTGTTCTTGCAGCCTAGCATGGCCCCCTTTAATCTGTCTTTGGCTGTAAAATAATCTCAGGCTGTCTTTTTTGGGAGTTTGCTACTCCAGGGGTTCTTTTATTGCTGTTTTTGGGATAATTGTGTCAGGACCTCTTTCTTCTACCATCTATATATTTCCTTCTAAGATTATTTCCAATTTATACCCTTTCTTCTTTGTATGTACAAGATCTGTAAGAGCAATGACTTTGTTTTGACTTTCTTTTTATTCTTTTAACTAGCATAATGCTTGGCATATAATAGATGCTTAATAAATGCTTGCTAGCACCACTCAAAATAATATAATAACATTAACATCAAAAAATTGTAACAGCATAATGCTATGTAAAACTGTTTGGTAAGGTAATACTAAAAAATGCCTGATTTTTAACCAAACATCAGTATTTTATATCATTAGTGTCAGAATGTATAAAGTTCTGTCAGTAATCTTTGGGGGGAAGAAAGTGGAGAATAGAAGTGTAGAGACAGGTAAATGTACTGATTTTCCAAAGGGGGAATTGGTTAGATTCTTCAAACTGTATTCTAATGAGCATGATTATTAATTCTGGAAAAACTTTTGTTCAGTCATTTCAGTAATGGATGACTCTTTGTGGCCCTATTTTGGGTTTTCTTCACAAAAATACTGAAGTAGTTTGCTATTTCCTTCTCCAGCTCATTTTACAGATTGAGAACTGAGGCAAACAGGGTTAAGTGATTTGGCCAAGGTCACATAGCTAGTAAGTATCTGAGGCCAGATTTTAACTCAGGAATATGAGTCTTCTTGACTCTGGGCCAGGCACTCTATTCACTGTGCCCCTGGGGGAAAAAAAACCTTTAGAATGCCTTATTAAAAATGGATGATTTTTGAACACTTGGAAAAGGAAGTGGTGGCTGCAATGAGCTATATGAGCTCATCAGGAAAAAAGTCATGTCATACTAACCTCATTTCCTATTTTTGAAATGATTACTAGACTAGTAGTTCAGAATATATCTGGATTTTATCTGAGTATCAACAAATTTCTTAAGATATCCCTATGCATAAGGAGAGATGAGGACAAAATGATAATATCAGCTGGACTTAGAAACTGATTAACAATGAAAATAAGAGTGTTGATTGTTTGATAGATATTAACCATTGAAAAAGGTCTCAAGTGAAGTAGTACAGGGTCCTTTACTGGTCCTTTACTGTTCAACATTACTGTTCATCAATGACCTATATGGAAATCATGACTTGGAATAACAAGTATGAAGATAACATAAATGAGGTAAATAGCTACTAGGTGGTTGAATGATAAAATTGCGTCCAAAAAAGATCATGGCAGGCTGGTTCAAAAATGAAATATGATGGGGGCAGCTAGATGGCACAGTGGATAGAGCACTGGCCCTGGAGTCAGGAGTACCTGAGTTCAAATCCGGCCTCAGACACTTAACACTTACTAGCCGTGTGACCCTGAGCAAGTCACTTAACCCTAAATCGCCTCACTAAAAAAAAAAAGAAAGAAATATGACTAAAAATAGTATGATGGAATTTCTTGGTTTATAATAAGAGCTTCAGAAATCACTTGCACAGCAGCAAAATTGTGAGAAAATCACTTACGTCTGATGATGGATACATTTAGGGCTAGATATTTTCTTCTTCTTTTCCCACTGTTTAAGGCTTCAATTGCCCCAAACCATTTTTATTTGGTACTTCCTAGTGTGAAATTATTCTCCTTAACAGAGAAAACAGAAATAAAATACCAGTTTAGAAATTTTGATGTCTCTGCCTATGGTTTTCTTTCTTTTGTTTTTGTTTTTTTTTATTTTTGGAGGCAATCTGGGTTAAATGACTTGCTCAGGTTCACACAGAAAGTGAGAGTCTGAGACAGATTTGAACTCAGGTCCTTCTGACTTCAGGCCCTGTGCTCTATCCACTAGATCACTTAACTGCTCCCTGTGGTTTTCTATTTCTATTATTCTTTCAAACCTTCAGAAGGTGACTCCCTTTTTAAAAAGAACACACATTTGTATATACATGTTATCCCGTGTTGCTGAAAGAAATCTCAGTATTTTATTGTCACGATTCAGGTATCATATGTCTAAAGATTGAATTCTGGTTGATGTTACAGAATGTCAGATTTGGAAGGATCCTCAGGCACCTTCCAGTTCAACCTAAACCTAAACAGAAATCCTTTCTACAACCCTGAAAAAGAGCCATTCAGCCTTTACTTGAAGGTCTTAATGTTGGGAAACCCTCCAAGGCAGCCAGCTACATTTTTTAAAATAGTTTTCATTGTAAAGAAGTTCATTTCCTCATATAAAGTCAAAATATACCACTCTGTCATTTTTGCCTATTGCTTCTCTTTGGTGCTCACCCAAACAACTCAACTACCTCTTCCATATGACACCCCTTCAAATACTAAAAGATATAAGTTTTTCTTCTTATCTCTGTGGTGTTGTCTCCAGTTTCATCTCCATCCTCTTCATTTTCTTCTGGATAGGGTCCAGTTTATCAGCCTTCACAAAATGTAGCAACTAAGACTGAACATGATACTCTGGAAGTGGTCTAATCGGGGAAGAGAACATGAGGAACACCATATATCTCATTCTTTTTTTTTTTTAAGCTAATTTTCTTTTTTTTGTTTTGTTTTGTTTTGCAGGGCAATGAGGGTTGAGTGACTTGCTCAGGGTCACACAGCTAGTAAGTGTCAAGGGTCTGATGCTGGATTTGAACTCAAGTCCTTCTGAATCCAGGGCCAGTGCTTTAGGCACTGCACCACCTAGCTGCTCCCCATATATCTCATTCTTGATGCTATGCTTTGATGAATATAGGCCAACACTGAGTTATTTTTTATTGTTATCTCATTTGACTCACTGATCTTGTCAGTAAAGCCCTTAGATCCTTGTCATATTAATCCTTACCTAGATATCTCTCCTCCCTAAATTTATACAATTGTTTTTTTTAAGTAAGTATAAGACTTTTACATTGATCTCTACTAACTTTCAGTTTATTTGATTCATATATTCAACCTTCAGAAATTCCATTTGGTTACCTCATTATGTTCTGGGGGTAACTCTGCATTTCTGAAGGCTATGCCAATCGGTTATAGTCTTTGACAAGTTCTACTATGCTGAAATGACTTCGACTATGGCACTAGTAATAGACCAAATCTTTTTCCAAAGGACAAACCAAGATAATTATGCAGATGCACATCACCAGTAGTGTAGCCACTTGATGATGATTTACTAGAAGAGGGGAGTAGCAATACATGATACAAAGAAAAATTTGTTATTGGGTCTGGTCCTGAGCTTCCCTCCTTTTTAAGGTCAATGGCAAATAAGAAGGAAAGGGGATAAGTGTTAAAAACATAAACTTCACTTTGACTCTTGGTACTCTAAATGAGAGAGCCTTCTGCAATGTCCAATGAATTGAATGGGCTTATCTATTGTTGGAAAAGCTGATTCAAATCAAACTTGACAATCTTTCCACAAATGAAACCAGAGGGAAAAAATGAGTAGCCAACATAAAGGATGGTTCAGAGGTACTCCTCGGAAAAGCAAAGAATAAAATTAGCAATGAGAGTTTTATTGTATGCCCAGGGGCAACAAGGGATATTATTTTGCAGGATAATAAGAATAAAAATAACAAACATTTACATAGTGCTTACTGTGTGCCAGGTATCATGCTAAGCACTTTGCAATTACCTCATTATCCTTACAACAATCCTGGGATGTAGGTGCTCATATTATTCCCATTTTACACATGAAGAAACTGAGACAAATAGAGGTTAAGTGATTTACACAGGGTTACACAGCTAGTAAGTGTTAAAGGCTGGATTTAGGATATTGGAGATCCCCTATTTTAGCACCAACCATAGAAATATGCAAAGAGACCATCCTAAAATAATTGCAGCTTATATGCCAATATCAGATGAGGATGAACTGATAGAAAAAAAGAATCATGAGGAACTTGATAATTACCTCAAAAATCAAAATTTACTCTAATATTTGGTGACTTTGCTGCAAAAATAGAAAAATGTGAGAACAGGGAGAAATGTATGAGAAAGTATGATAAGAAAGAAAGAATGAGAGAGATCAACTCAAAGATTACACAGAAATCTCATACCTTTATATCTTGAACATTTTCTTTAAAAACGAGTAGACATTAGACATGGTAAGCACCAAATAATATCATAAAGAATGAAATAGATTATATTGTAGCAGACAAAAAAAACAACTTGTTCTGGGTGTGGGAGTTAAATCTGAGTCAGATATTTGTGTGCAGTCAGACCATTGACTCATCGGTTAGAAGCAAAATTAGTTAAAATTATAAAAAGAAAGGCAGGAAAAATGAGGAAAAAAAATATGACATACAAGTGAAATGACAGTCCTAAATCATTTAAGCAGGTAATTAATTACTCAGAGAAGATCCACTGCTAGGCATATGCCCCAAGGTTATTGACCGAAACAAAGGCCCACGTACACCAAAATATTTATAGCAGCACTTTTTGTGGTAACAAAGTACTAGAACAAAGTTGAAGCCTGTCAGCTGGAAAATATCTTTTTTTAAACTGTTGTGTTTGAATGTAATGGGATACTCTTGTAATATAAGAAATGAGTAAGAAAAAGAAGCATGGAAAGACACATAAATGGACACAAAATGAAGTAAGCAGAGCCAAGAAAAAAAATTTACAATGTCTACAGCAACATAAATGGATAGAACAATAATCAGAAACAAAAATCCTGAGTATTTTGGAATTATAAAGAACATACTTGCACCCCCCCCCAAAAGATATGAGAAAACATTCAACCCCAATTCATTATAGAGGTTGAGGTTTATTGGCATATGTAACATTTGTAGTTTTTTCTGTAATCTATACAGATTCTGCAGTCTACAGATTTTTCAATATTGATCTGTTTTATTTTTTCTTATTTCTCTTTTTTCTTTAAAAATATTCTTTATAGGGGCAAATAGGTGGTGCAGTGGATAGAACATTGGCCCTGGAGTCAGGAGTACCTGAGTTCAAATCCGGCCTCAGACACTTAACACTTACTAGCTGTGTGACCCTGGGCAAGTCACTTAAGCCCAATTGCCTCACTAAAAAAAAAAAATTCTTTATAATAAGAAGTTATTCTTTAGAAAGGAAGAAGAGGAGAGATACAGGTATAGGTGTGCAGGTAATTGCTTTAACAACTAGCTGGGGGGTGTATACATGATATACTATGAAGTTTTATTAACATTTTCCCTCAATCATTTTCTTAAGTCTAAACAATCAACAAAACAATAAGCCAAGCCTTGATTTGTAACATTTCCCAATTTTTGAGGTGTAAATAAATTGAAAATTTAATAATCGGCTCTCGTGAGCTGGTATAAACTGGCTCTAGCATACCCCTGGATACAGGGGGAAAACTAGACAATGTAGGAAAAAAACCCACAATAAGATCTTTTTTTTTTTTTAAGTGACTAAAGAAAGCCAACTTCTTGATAAACAAGGAATTGAAAAGTAAAAAATATGAAATGGACAAAAGAAATGACAGTAATACCAACTATAATGATTTCATCCAGAAGTTTAACCAACTTAAAATAATTCCCACAACAAAGAGATCAAAGGAGCCCAGAAAGTGTTTTACTCTGCAAACATCTGACTTATTGCCCAAAGGCATATGACTGACAAGGCAACACTGGGTTAGAATCTAAAGTCATTTGTAAAAATCCCCCCCCAACCCCCCCCCCCCGGCAGAGCAATGAGAGTTAAGTGACTTGCCCAGGATCATACAGCTAGTTAAGTGTCAAATGTCTGAGGCCAGATTTGAACTCAGGTCCTCCTGAATCCAGGGCTGGTGCTTTATCCACTGTGCCACCTAGCTGCCCCTATTTGTAAAAATCTTACAAAGAAGAATGATTAGTGATTATGAGGACTATTATCATATAACTTAAGGAAACTATGAAAAGTAAAATCACTTTTAAAAGTTTAAGGAAAGATTAGCTACTAAACGAAATCATACTAAGGGTATTTAAGGATAAAAATGATAGGAGGATTATAAACAGAAGCAAAATAGAAAGTATCTGTAAAACCAACTTATCAGACTGTTTTCTCCATCAAGGATGGAACCCCCACACTTGGTCCTTTCTAAAATGGTTTTAGAGCAGATAGATAACAAAGACTGGTTAAAAAAAAGCTATAGATTGTGCCATATGTGCATGTATGTAGATATACAAATACATACATATATGCGAAGTATACTGGAGCCCATTGAAACTGGGTAACAGCTGTT
The DNA here is from genome assembly GCF_019393635.1 of Dromiciops gliroides. NCBI lineage: Eukaryota > Metazoa > Chordata > Mammalia > Microbiotheria > Microbiotheriidae > Dromiciops > Dromiciops gliroides. Next base: position 392,978,128 of record NC_057864.1, on the reverse strand, counting down.
AGCTAGGTTCAAACTGTACAATTAAGTCTTCTATATGAATCTTTTCACTTCAGAAATAAGCAAACACTGCATAGAAGGTGTTGATTTATTGTTTATTGTTTTATTCATTGTCTAGACTTAAGAAAGTGATAAATAAAATAATAATGAAGATTAAACTTGAAGTATGTCACATGTACTTTTTTTGACAGCCAGTTGTTAAACATTTACCATCACACCTCTACACACACACACACCTCTACACACACACACACACACACACACACATATATACACACGTACACACACACACACACACATACACACACACACACATACACACACACACATATACAGGGGTGTTCTGGTACATGTTTAAGAACCAGCTTTCAAAAAGCTTGATACTATGCTAAAACTTTTGGGATAGCCTGTATATGTATTTCTTGCTTAGATAATAGTCCCTCAATTCCCTTAGAATTCTATTACCTCTGGGATGTGTATGTGTATACACATATTGAGACTCCTTAGTTTTCTTATCTATTAAAGGGAGAGGTTGGACTAGATGAACTCTGACATTCCTTCCACCATTAACATTTTTTGTTATATTTTCTTTTGGGTGGGGAGGGGGATTTTGTGGTATTTTCATGTATAAAATCATCATGACAGGGAATTTTTTAAAAGTTTCCTCTAATAACTACATAAAATGATGCTTTTTTTTTGTTTTGCTTTTGTTTTTGTTTTTTTTAGTGAGGCAATTGGGGTTAAGTGACTTGCCCAGGGTCACACAGCTAGTAAAATGATACTTTAATGTATTCTATACTGATGGCCTGGACTTTGTTGGCTAATGCTTTGCTTTATACTTATAAAAATAAGTTTTTAATCATTTTAGTAAATTTGCATTTGCTAATCTGTTCACATTGCTAACAATATAGCTTCTTTCAGAAAAGCATTGTTTTGGTTAAAAGAGCATTGAACTCAGAGTTCAAAGATGTAGGTCATGATCTTTGCTCTGTCACCTTTTTCCTATTAAAGGGATTCTTTTTTTTTCTTTTTTTCTTTTTCCGGGGCAATGGGGGTTAAGTAATTTGTCCAGGGTCACATAACTAGTAAATGTCAAGTGTTTGAGGCCAGATTTGAATTCAGGTCCTCCTGAATTCAGGGCTGGTGCTTTATCCACCGTGCCACATAGCTGTCCCCTGATCTCATTGATTCTTAGTATCCTCAACTGTAAGATAAGAATAATAGCATTTAAGGGAATTGATCATAGTGCAAATTTAAATTTAACATATTTAGTAACAGTTCTTCCCTAAAGTAGACATTAGCCATTGTTCCAAATTTAGTCTGACACAAAGAAAATGCCTTTGCTAAAATCCCACTTTGATTTCAGATCCCTGAAATATTGAAATAAGCATAGGAAACAAAGTTATTGGACTAAAAATTTGCTAAGGTCCTTTTCCAGTTAAAAATTCTGCAATTATGTTCTACTGTGGTCAGAAATCTATTATTTCTAAAATAGGATTGGAATAAGAATACTTATACTAATACTAATACTTCTTCCTCTCTCCTTCTGCACAATGCTACATATTACAAAATAATGAGATGCAGTACTTTACTTTAAAATCCTTGATCTAATCAAAGCAGCTAGGTGGTGCAGTGGGGAGAGCTTTAGAGCTGGATTCAGGACTGAGGATAAAATGGAGATAATCCATGTCAAACTCTTTGCAAACTTTAAAGCCCTATATAAATGCTAACTATTAATCTGAAGGAGAAATTTTAATTTTTTTAAAACAATTCTGGAACAATGCCTTGCCCTTAAATATTTTTTATATTTTTCTTATGATTTCGGACCAAATCGACTTCCAAAGGGTAGGACCTGATCAGCTCCAGGAAGGAATACTCCCTGAAATTCATTAGGGTAATGAACAGAGTAAGAGATCAGCACAAGAAGGCTCTTCATTAATTCTATTAATAGACATATTTCTCAAGTTGTTCACTTATGATGAGGCTGAAAGATTAATTTTTAAAGGGGATGGTTAAAAACGTTTTGAATGGTTTTAAGAAAATGATTCTCTAGGGTCCCCTAGTTAAGTGACTAGTGCTCTGTGTGTGTGTGTGTGTGTGTGTGTGTGTGTGAAGAGTTAAAAACTGTTGTCTTAGACTTTGACTCCTGGTTGGATCTTGATTATGAAATTTGTGTGTTCTTGACCTTTTTAGTGGGAAGTAGGAAAGATTTTCAAAGGCAGGATGGATCTCTCTCCCTTTGGTTTTATCTCCCTATGCAGACATGCCTGGAATTAATTAATTAATTAATTTGTCTCTGGCAGATTTCTGACTAAAATGTCAAGTACGGAGTTTTTCCTATCCACATTTATCAAGGCATTTCGATATACATGATCTCATCTGATCTTCACAGTAATGCTGCTTACACTGAAGTAGGTACTGTCCAGATTTGCTTACTTCATTTTGTGCCTACTTATACAAGTCTTTTTATATTGCCATATTTCTTATCTTTTCTTTTCTTCTTTTTTTTTTCCAGGCAATGGGGATTAAGTGACTTGCCCAAGGTCACACAGCTAGTAAGTGTCAGTGGCCAAGTCCAAATTTGAACTCAGGTCCTCCTGAATCCAGGGCTGGTGCTTTATCCACTGCATCACCTAGCTGTCCCCCTACTTCTTATCTTTTCTTATAGCACAGGAATATTCCATTACATTCCTATATCGTGATATGTTTTGACATTCTCCAAAATAAAACACTTTGCAAATTGTAAAATGATATCTAAATGCTATTAAGATAGATAGATAGATAGATAGATAGATAGATAGATAGATAGATAGATAGATAGATAGATAGATAGATAGATTTTTTTTGCAGGGCAATGAGGGTTAAGTGACTTGCCCAAGGTCACACAGCTAGTAAGTGTCAAGTGTCTGAGGCTAAATTTGAACGCAGGCCCTCCTGAATCCAGGGCCAGTGCTTTATCCACTGCGCTCCCAGCTGCCCCCAATGTAATATATTTCTGTACTCTCCCATCCACCTTCCACATGGCTTCCAAATTGATATTCCTGAAACACAGATCTAGGAACATCACTCCTCTACTCAAAAACCTTCATTATTACCTCTAATAATGAAATGTAAACTCTTATCTTGGCAATTAGAGCAATTTACAACCTAGCTTCCATCTGCTTTTCCAGTCTTATTCCCTATTAGTCTGGGGTAGCTAGGTGGCAAAATGGATAGAGCACTGGCCTGGAGTCAGGAGAATTTGAATTCAAATCTCACCTCAGATACGTACTAGCTGTGTGACCCTGGGAAAGTCACTTAAGCCCAGTTGCCTTAAACATCTAGGGCCATCATACTGATATATATATATTGCCCCTTGACCCAGATGGCTCTGGAGGAGAGAGTGAGGTTGATAACTTTCACAGCAGCCCTCCCTCACTTAAATCCAATTCAGTGCCAATCATGACATCACCCTGATGTCATGGTCCTCTTCCAGGATGAAGGACAAACAACAACCCTGTTACTCCTCTTTACATTTTCTGAATTCCAGGCAAACTGGCCTTCTAATTTTCCTACAACTTTACCATGCCACAGTAGAAAGATGACTCACTGACTCCAAAGGTTGAAAATCTGAGTTCAAATCACATCTTTGGCCTTAGGAAAAATCACCACTTGGTGGACCTCAGTTTCCTCAACTGCAAAATGAGGTCATTGTACTATGTGGCCTCTAAAGTCCCTTCCAGCTTTAAATCTGTGATCCCATGAGTTCTCATTTCTGTGCCTTTGTACAAGTTGTCCCTCATGAAATATACTAGCCCCTTTGAGGTTCACCTCAGGTACTGTTTGTTGTGCAGCACTCTCTCCCCTTCTGTGATTACTTTGTACCACTTCATATATTTGCGCTATCCTTCTAGTAGGATAGAGGTTTCTTTAAAGTATTGAGTGTAGACCTAGGTTTTAATCCCAGTTGTGGCCTTGGATAAACCATTTTCTCTTTGTGGCTCAGTTTCCTCATACATTAAATGGAGACGTATGAGTGCATGATGTTTAAGGGACTCCATTTCTCATATGACCCTTTCCAAAAGTAATTGTTTTTATTTTTTGTTTTGTATGCCAAATGTCTACCATAGTGCCTTGTACATAGTAGCCATTTAATAAATGTTTTTTGGATTAAGTTAGAAATGTAAAATGTATGTAACTCACTTTTCCTCTCCTTCAAAAGGCTTCCAGTGTCAATGACAAAGAGCCAAGTCATTCTGAATTGGAACATGATAACACACAACACATCCTGCTTCATTTCAGAATACAATAGGCATCAACCTGCTCCTCCCACCTCTGCCTCCCCGCCTCAACACACACACACTTCTAAGCAAAGAACCAGCTTGACTGCTTCTGAATTAGGTAAAGTTCATCCTAAAACTGAGGAGAATTCACCACCAACTTGGGAAAACCTTCTGGGTTCCTAGAGAGGTAGAAGTGGTGTGTGTGTGTGTGTGTGTGTGTGTGTGTAATTGCACTGCTAAGTGAGTCTAACACTAAGACAATTTTAAGTACACAATGTGTCTGGCAACATCTAGAGAAACTTCCAGAGATAAAAAGACAGATCAGCTTCACATATGAGAAGTAGGTACATGACTATGAGAAGAGATTTGCATCAAATTCAGTATCAGCAGTGCCTGGTACAATTCCTTACATATAATAAGCATTTAATAAATGTATTTTTAATTCAATTGCATTCAGCTCTGGGCACCAAACTTAAAAAAAGCATTGGCAAGCTAGAGGCTATCCAGATATGCCAGAATAGGGAAGACACTCAAAACCATGCTATATAAGGATGTAAGGATTGGCCTACTACTGGACTAGCTTTGGCTTAGCCATCAGAAGTGACTCATTGTTTGGTCACTGATTGACCCACCTCCGTACTGGAATGATTCAAAGAACTGAGACATTCCTGTGTACCCAATATTCTTTTAGTCAGCTCCATTTAGGCAATAAATGCAAGGCTATACTGAGCATAATCAGTTTAGCAAACTTCATCTCATCCAGATATACAAGTTGAGCAAATCTTCCTACTCACAATGACCTTGTTGTTGATGGGGGGCAACTTATAGTCCAGACCACCTTCTTATTACCTGCCCATAAGCTTCCCCTCCCACTCATTTCCTGTGCATCTTCTCAACAACAACAATCAAATCTAAGGGCAGAGTTCCAGAGAGCTGGGCTTTCAGACCAGATATACATCCTACTGTATGCCTGATGGAGGAGGCAAAAAGGGGTTAACAGATAAACTGAGGCTTGAGTCCTTATTAATAGTACCTAAAAAGGTTAACAAAGAAACTAAGGTTTGTGTTCTTACGGTAACCAAGAGAGTTTGTCCTTATCAACCCTTACTATCAACAGAGACAGTAACTGAGACCATTAACCATTAATAGCCATTAAAATTCCTAGATGACATGACACCTAGAAACCAAATCTTAAGTAAAGAGATAGCATAAACATGGTAGAGACCCTCTGGGTCTGACAAGTTTAAGCATGTCTTTATGATCATGTGCAGAAAGGAACGAGTGTGTCCTTAGGTTCACCTTATGACATGTAAACCCCCAAAAACACACCTCCAGGGGAAAAGGTACCTGCCTCATGGGTTGTCTAAGGATTCCAGGAAGTCCAAATTAGGATAAGACCTCCCATGTACCTCCTTAAAGAGGAGATTAAGATAATGAGGAGATAACCTACTTTTTCTCACTATCAATATAATCATTTTCATCTCCCAATATGAGACACCTTTCCCCTTTGGGTGCTCTTCCTGTGGTCACAGTATTCCAAAAAAAACTTGGGAAACAGAGTCACTCAGTCTTGTAATTCTTTGGAATGCCTCACAATCAATCTGATCAATTAAATCCAGCACCATCACCACCACCCCACTCCCCCACATCATGTCTGTACCACCATATGTGCTCCCTGTGGGACTCTACGTATGGGAAGCAACAGACTTACATGCTTGTGAGAAATGAACTGTTATCTTTTGAAGGCTTATGTTCTTTTTAGGGTAGATCCTTTCACACAATCTCCCCATGGAAGGATCAACAGAAACACTGGTGAGTATTTAACCTGGAAAAGAGCAATCTTAAAGGGAATATAATAACTGTCTTTAAGTATTTGAAGGGTCTGCATGTGCAAGAGGGATTAGTGGTATTCTGCTTTTCCCCAGTGGCCAGAAAGTTTTAGGGAGCAAGAGTTAGTCCAGATGTAATGAAAAACTTCCTAACAGAAATACCCTGAAAGTGTGTAATGAAGTACCCCATGAGGTCTTTGAGCCAAGACTGGAATGTGTTGGGAATATTGTAGAGGGGATCCCTGGTCGGGTTCAGATTGGGCTAAATCTTCTCTGAAATACTTTCCAACTGTCATATTCAGAATAGAATCCTCCAGGTCAAAGTGACTAATATTCCCCCACAACATAGTTAATGAAGACCAAATCTAGTGGCTACCACTTGCCTAGAGATAATGGAGCAATTGTCCTGATTATAACCCTATGGAATCAATTTTTTTTCTTTTGTTGTTTTTAAAAGCCAGTGAAGGTGGGCAGCTAGGTGGCACAGTGGATAGAGCACTAGCCCTGGAGTCAGGAGGACCTGAATTCAAATCCGACCTCAGACACTTGACACTTACTAGCTGTGTGACCTTGGGCAAGTCACTTAACCCTCATTGCCCAACCAAAAATCAAAAAAAACAAAACAAAACAAAAAAGCCAGAGAAGGTGGGAGGTAGTTGGGAGAAGACTGACAAATTATATGAAATGTCCAAAACACTGACCTTTATACTAGCATCTAAATACCCTATAGTTATTAATTAGCATTGCCCAACCCCTATTTGCATTTGTAATTCCCCTTTGTATCAGAGTTATATTGATTGAAAGGACGAGATAGCATACTTTAAGATTCTAGTAGATTCAATTTGTCTTGTTACTCAGAAGCCATTGATTGTATTTCAGTTTATTCCTAATTGAAAGAAATACTTGAAATGGAAGTGGCAGGATTTCACACAATCACACACACACACACACACACACACACACACACACACACACACACACACACACACAGATACACCCATGCATACTGGGTATTTAGTTTACTTCTCTATAAATGAGATGGCATAGGTAAAGTGCCATGTAAACCTTAAAGCATTACATGAGTGCTAGCTATGATTACTAAGTGTGACCTATTTCTCTATTTCAATTTGCTTCCATAATGGGAACATGAAGATAAAAGATTACAAAACCTAAACAGCTTTTACTTTTAGATTATTAAACATTTTTATTACTAAATGTTGTGAGAAAATGAGCTATCAGTATCTAGTAACATTTATGGAAGAAAATTCCTCAGTGAAATTTTCATTATAAATTTTTATTTTAAGACTGAAATACTCTGGAAAAGCCTAAGACAACAAAATATGAATAATTTAAAAACGTTTTACAATTTAAAAAAATGCCACTGAAGTCATATAAACCAAAAGCTTTAAAATTTTTAAGTTTTCTGAAATAAATAGAACATGAAATAGATCTAAAATAATTTCCATGTAAGAAATTCAAATTGCAGGAAATATTATGAATATACGGTAAATGGGTGGGCAAATAGAATGAAAGAGGCTTATGAATTAAATAAATCAATACAGTGATGACACAATGTTTCCATACTTCTTTTCACAGCTTAATAAACCCCAAGCCAGATTCCCTCATTTATTATACAAACTTCTTTCTGAAAGTACCCTGTGCCCTTCTAGATGCTACAGTGGGATACAATGTAGTAGACTGAAAGAAAGATTTGAGTCAGTACTTCAGTTAGCTAGTTTGTTATAACAGACAATTATTAAGCAAATATATACAAGGCCTCTAGTTGTCCAGATACTGGGATACAAAAATGAAAAATGTCACATACTTTCCCTTGAATAGTATACAATCTAATTAGGCAAATGACATGGGACTTAGAAAGAAGTTTCTACTGTAAGAAGGAAAACCAAAGATGACCAGACAACAGGATAGGCACACATAAGAAGTAAGGAAAGATAAAATTCTATAGCAGTTAGGTATGGCTACTGTCTCACAGAGCTAGGAGAAAGAGATAGTTCTAGAGGTCAGTAGTAGTAGTAGTAGGCCTCTACCTGTCTCGGACGACCATGGATCAGCACCTTGAAGAGCCACAGGCCACAGTGAGGCTATGCTATACAGGAGCCGCAGCTCCTGAGTGACTTATAACCGGTAACTGCCGCATCCCGTGTTGTATCTACCCCATGAGGAGTAGCTGGAGTGTCCTCTCCAGGGCGCTGGCCTGGGCAGATCAATATGGAAAACAAGTTGTTGCCCATGCAGCAGGTTTTCCCTCTCCTCGACATTGGTGGATCCAAAGGAGAGGCAGAGCCAATACAGTTTGGCACCAGTGCCACCACAGGAGTTACCAAAGGGATGTGATGTCCAACATCCAACTGCCTAAGGGACTCCGACTCCTGATTTTTCCTTGGGGTTCACTCCTGAAGCCTTTCCCATATATGGGTATAGCCGCAAGGCAGCGGAGGTTTAAAATCAGGATTTTCTTCCCCTAGGTGGGTTGCCTGCCAAGGCTAACGAGCCCCACCTGCCCGGAAGAGGTCAGTACTATCATTTTTTTTTAATCCCCCTCAACTCTCAGGAATGACAAGCATCCAAGCTTTCCCCCACCCCATCCCATTTCAAAAATGATCTTTCCATTTTCAGGTGATCACCCCCATCTACCCTCCATAAAATCTTTTGCCTCCCTTCTGTTCTCAGAGGAGAATGTTTAAGCTTTCCTCCCAAGAGTGAAGTCTTTGACTTAGCCCACTGTCATTTTCTCTAGCACCAAATAAAATAGCATTTTAATTCTAATTGGACTGTGTGAAAGAGTATAATTCTTTACAGAGGAATACCTAAGGACCCCCATCACCTTTTCCCCTGTGATAGGAAATAAAAGATTTATACAAATAACTAAAATGTCAGTTAGAATTTGGAAAGGACAAGGAAGTCCAAAAAGAGGCAGATTCAGGGAGGTAGAGATCAACTCTATTTTAGGGTAGTCAAGTATATCAATCTTGTCCTTAAATAATTTATTCTATCTGTTGAAGAGACAAAAAAAAAAAATCTCCCCTCAATGATCAAGGTAACTATTCTATTTTATTCCATTTTTAAAAAATGATTATGAGGGGCAGCTAGGTGGCACAGTGGATATAGTACCAACCCTGGATTCAGGAGGATCTGAGTTCAGATCCAGCCTCAGACACTTGACACTTACTAGGTGTGTGACTCTGGGCAAGTCACTTAACCCTCATTGCCCAGCCCCGCCCCACCCCCCAAAAAAAATTATCATCCAGCTGGGATTCATTGCTATATTTGGTATAAGCTGAGGGTCTAATTCTATTTCCTGCTAAATTAATAGTTTTCCAAATTATATTAGTTAAGTAGTGAATATATTCTCAAACCTAAATATATATGCACACATATATATGTATATATATATATGTGTGTGTGTGTATATATATATATGTGTATATATATATGTATATGTGTATATATATATATATATATATATACATATATATATATATATATATATATATATATATAAATGTCTTATGGGTTTATCATAGGCTTATTTTGTTGACACCGTGCCATAGTGGATAGAGAGCTGACTGTAAAGCTAGAAAAACTTGGGTTCAAGTACAAACCTCTAATACAGTTTATGACCTTGGTCAAGTCACTTTACTTCTTAGTGACCTAGGTTGTTGTAAGTCATATAATTATAAGTTGCAAAGAAGGAGAAAGCCTTAATTTTTTTTTTAGGGCAATGAGGATCAAGTGACTTGACCAGGGTCACACAGCTAGTGTCAGGTGTCTGAGGTGGGATTTAAACTCAGGTCCCCCTGAATCCAGGCCCCGTGCTTTATCCACTGTGCCACCTAGCTGCCCCAAAAGCCTTCATTTTAAAAGGAGGTTCTTCAATGTGGGTATTCCCTAAATTAATGAAGAAATCATAAGTCCAGTCTCAATCCCCAATATTTCATTAAATGATATATTTAATCTATTCTATTGCTCTATTTCCCTCTTTTATCCAATACCAGATATTTTGATAATAATATCTCTGTAATGGGTTCATAAAGAAAAGATATTCATCAGTTTTTTTTCCCAGCATGTCTCTTGATAGTCTTATTGTGTTGTTTTTTTAAATATAAATTTCATTATTATTTTGCCTAGCTCCATAAAGATACCCCTTGGTATTTTGAAGAGTGTTGCACTAAATATATAAATTAATTTGGGAACTATTTTCATTTTTATTATGTTAATCCAACTCAATCATCAACATTTAATGATTGGGATGTATCATTTATGTTGGGAGACTGGATCAGAGAAAAGCTAACAGAGATTGGGCAGCAGTCCTGGACTTTGAAGAAAGTAACAATTTTAACAGGTGAGGACATTTAGAGAAATAGCATAGTAAAATGGAAAGAAGGCTATTTTAGGAGTTTTACAGAAGAAATGAGTTGAAGTCTCAGCTCTCAGACATTAGCAATGTCATCACAGCGAAGTTAAATTTGCTAACCTTCAGTTTCCTTAAATATAAAATAATATTTATTTTAAATAAATAATAAAATACATGTAATAACAAACAATACTAATGATATAATATAATAAAATCATATTTATATCACCTACTTCAAAGTTTTATTGCAAGGCCAGGGTTCTATATAACTTTGAGTACTATATAAGTATGACTTTCTATGAAACATAAAGTCCCTAAAGGAAAATGTGAAAATTCATTGATGTATGAGAGGGCAGGATGAGCTCTAGCAGTCAGCATGCCTTTATTCACTATCTAATATGTGTTGGGCAGGGTGCTAGGCACTAGCAAGGGGGCAGCCAAGTGGCATAGTGGCTAAAGTACTGGCCCTGGAGTCAGGGGGACCTGAGTTCAAATCTAACCTCAGACACTTACTAGCTGTGTGACCCTGGGCAAGTCACTTCATTTCAATTGCCTTAGACATTGAGGGCCATAGCCAGTTGTATTTCTTGCCTCTGCACCCAGATGGCTCTGGAGGAGAGAGTGAGGTTGGTGACTTTTCATAACCCTCCCTCACATTTCAATGCAAATCATGACATCAATGATGTCATGGTCCTCTTCCAGAATGAAGGACAAAGAACAACAAGGCACTAGGAATGAAAAGACAAATGTGAAAGTACCTTCCCTTGTGGAATTTATAATCTAGTGAAGAAAGGCAATGTGTATGTCTATAAGCAAAATAGATTAAAGGTAATTTGTATGAGGGGGGGAGGAATTTGCAGCTGACCTGATCTGGGAGGAAAATGTTTTCATGTAGAAAGCAGTACTTGAGATGAGCCTTAGAGGAAAGTAGGGATTCTCAAAGGTATAAGGATTACATTTCAAGCATTGGGAGACAACTAGCACAACCGCACAGAGGTGGGAAAATAAAGTGTTATTTGGTACAGCTATATTTGGTCAGAAACCCTGAGGGTATTCCCCTCCTCTCCCCCGCCCCCACCTTATCTATTTTTTTTTAAACTAGGTAAAAGAGGTTTTTCTTTGGCTCTTTCTTACCTAGCCTTATTACTGAGTGGGCATTGCTTCAGGCAAACTGAGACCTGTGAAAGGCCTTAGCTTAAAAAGCCAAGGTCTCCCACTGCATCTGGGCCCTCTCCAGTTGTCCTGATAATATATCTTCCCAGTGAACCCATCCTCCAGATGACTGTGGAGGAGAGAGTGAGGCTAGTGACTTTGCACAGCCCTTCTTCACTTAAATCCAATTTATTGCAAGTCATGACATCTGTCACGGTCTTCTTCAAGAACCAAGGACAAACAACAACAACAATGCTGCACAAAGGAGGGTAAGGTATAATAAGACCGAAAGGGCAGGTTGGCTTCAAGCTGTGATAAGATTTAAATGCCTAAAAGAGTAGTTTATATATAATCTTAGAGGTAAGAGGGTGCCCCTGGAGTCTACTGAGCAAGGGAAATAGGGTGATGACTTGGTAGGATTTATGCTTTAGGAAAATCACTTTGGCAGTTTATGTGGAAGATGGATTGCAGTGGGGAAAGACTTGAGGCAGGGATACCAATTAAAGGCAATTGCAACAGGACAGGAGAGTGGTGGTGAGGGATTAAATTAAGGTAGTGACTGTGAGAGTAGAAAGAAAGGTACAGAAGCAAGAGATGTTTTAGAGGGAAGATGTGACAAAATTTGGTGACTGATTAGAGTTCAAATAATGGTTACTAATACAGGTGGCTGGGGCAGCTAGGTGGTGCAATGGATCGAGCAGTCCTGGATTCAGGAGGACCTGAGTTCAAATCTGACCTCAGACACTTGACCCTTACTAGCTATGTGACCCTGGGAAAGTCACTTAACCCCAATTGCCTCACTAAAAAAACAAAAAACAAAAACAAAAAACTAGTACAGTTGACTGGAATATAGAAAAGTCGAAAGGAAGAAGTATATGAGAAGGCAGGAAAAATAGATTGGAAACAGGCTGTGGTGGATCCTGAATGTCAGAATAAAGAGTTTATATTTCAACTTGTAAACAATGTAGAGGTACTAAAGGATCTGAGCAGAAGAGTGATGAGAGCAAACCTCTGCAATAAGAAGATGTTGTTGTTGTTTTTTCTGGAAGCAATTTATGCATTCTTTCCACTGCTATTTCCATTTTCATGTTCAAAAGTTCTAGGCAGTTTTCTTGTATTTCTTCTTGCATGTTCAGGTTTTGGGGTTTGGGGGGGGACTTTTTAGGTTTTTTTACATTTTATCTTGTTCTGGCTCTATAAACCCTTAGGTTGTCTCTACATGTCCTGTCTTCGAGATCAGTATGTATCCACTGGATAGAGAATATATTTCTTTTAATTTTTTTTTGCTTCTCTTCTTCTAAATTGTCTTTCATTCCTGCATATTTTCATTCCTAATAAATTGTTCTCTCATCTCTTTTCTTTATTTAGTAGGACTTGCCATCTCAGATTCATGTTTTTCAATTCTGTCAATTATTTTTTCTGTGAAGGCCATAAATTATTGTCTCATAATTCTTATGTGTCTTTTAAATCACTCTATAAAGTTTGTTGTCAATCTGTGTTCTCCTCAAATTCCACAGAGTCCTTTGTCTCATCAAGTGTTAGATCATTTTTCCACTAATTTTGCAGTATTTATAAACAGAAACCTGAATTTGTTTACTAGATTTGGAAACTATATTTCCTTCTGTTGCTAATATTTTCCCTGCTGATTCAGATGCTTATGTTGAAGGTCTTTGAATTTTCTTCTTCCCAACATCTTTGGTTATTTCAGTCTTTTCCCCCATTATTTTTCCCTATTACTCACTCTCTGATTCCCTCCCCTTTAATGGTGGTTTTCCTTAGGGCTGGATCTCAAAGGTTCTTAGTCTCTTCTTACACTTGCTGGGCAATTCATGGTTTACCAGCCTTGGTCTGTACTTCAGATGACTTCTAGGGGGACAGTACTGGCCCCAGGTGAATGCTGGTTTTTTTTTTTTCAGGCTTAGTGGTGTTCCATGTAGCCTCCCCTCACTTCCCACATTCATGGTTTCCTGTTCCATTCCCTCTGTTCCTCAGGTCTTTGCCCTGGTAGTTCAAAGCACTGCCACACTGGTGCCACTGTGGCTGATTTTGAGGCTAACTCTCTCTATCCATTATACCATACAGCCTCTCGGTCTGTAAAAGTTCTGTGCTCAGCAGAAGCACTAGTATAATAGGTTCCCTTACTGTCATTTCCTATATCAATAATATCACAAATTCAGACAAAAATAAGTACAATAAAAGAATGATCATAGATCAGCTCTCAACTGGTGTTCACTATTTTCAGACCTTGGAGCAGTTGGATGATTGGCCTGGTGCTGATCAAGATATAATTAAGAAAACAAATATACATTCTATTCCTACCTAGATGCTTCCTTCACATACCAATAGAATATACAAACACATGTTGGGTAAAAATACCCAGGGAACCCAAAGCATTTCAGCCACTCCTGCTTCATTGCAATATGTGTCCTAATCACTTCCTTCCCACTCTGTCTTCTCTCTTTCTTTTGCCCCTCAGAAGTCCTATTAGACTTGTTATCTATGATATAAATAGAAAATTCATTCAATACATTTACATATGTATAATGATTCCTCTGGCCTCATTCCCAAGTGGGGCCAAGGATGGAACCCACCTGGGTAGAGGATCTCTATAGCACCAAAGGGGACTTCCCAAGCTAAGAAACAGAAATAAGTTGTGGCTAGACACTCCTACTAAGAAAGAGTACTCTATCTCTCTCATTGCTCTCACTATAGTCAGTCAGTCAACAAACATTTATTAATGGCTATGTGCCAGGTATTATGCTAAGCACTAGGAATATAAGGAAAAGCAAAAATAGTCCTGTCCCCAAGGTTTTCACAGTTTAATAAGGGAAACACATAGAAATAATGGTCCATACTAGTTATAATAGTGCAAATAGAAGATAATCTCAGAGGGAAGGTACTAAGAGTGAGGGAGGGAATGAGGGGCTACTTCTAAAAGGCATCCTAGGATTGGTGGGATTGAGTTGAGTATTGGAGGAAGCCAGGGAAGGCAGTAGGCAGAGGTGTAGACAGAGCATTCCAGGTATGTAAGCCTCTATTGCCCTCTGACAGCACCAGTGAAACATATGAATGTTTTTGACTCAGTTCTTGTTACCTCTGTCAGACCTAAATCCCATTCTCAGGTTAAAACTCTCTCCTACTTAGTTGGAATCCTATTTCTATTCCCTTCTGTCCAGCCCTGGCTCCTTAGAGCTTTTCCTTCAGACTCCAATTGAGTAAGCAGGGGCAGCTAAGAAGCACAGTGGATAGAGCACTGGCCGGGGAGTCAGGAGGACCTGAGTTCAAGTCTCACCTCAGACACTTACTAGCTGTGTGACCCTGGGCAAGTCACTTAACCCCAATTGCCTTAAACATCTGGGACCATTTCCAGTTGTCCTGATATATATCTTGCCACTGCACCCAGATGGCTCTCAAAAGATAGTGAGGTTGGTGATCTTGCATAGCCCTCTGTCACCTAAATCTAACTCAGTGCAAGCCATGACATCACCCTAATGTTATGTTCCTCTTAGTGTAAGGGGCTAAAATTCTAGCTAGTCTGTCTAAAATATCTAATGAGTGGTTGCCAATAAATTATAAGCTTTAGCAAGAGTTAGACTTTTAAGCATTTATTAAGGAGAATAAGAATTTGGTTGAGAGAGAAAGGCCTAGATTCATCTATCTATTAAAAGGAGAGCGCATTTCTAGCTCCACTCTCCACCAGAGTCCTGACGAAAAAGAGCAAGAGAACCAGCCTTGCCCCCTCTTCCTCCCACAAGCAAACATCACTTCCTGATGCCAAAGAAAAGCTGCATGGCTGGCCCTCAGGCACCTTCTCCTCATGGCAGAGCTTTCCTACAGTAAGTTTCCAGCAGGTGGCTTCATTCCAATCATTACATTTGAGAATGAAGGATAACCAACAACAACAGCAACAACAATCAGGTAATTGACAAAATCCCTACATTCTAGGCCCAGTTACTTGAGTTGTGTGCTTCTATTACCTTTTGATTTATTTTTTTTGTACACTCAGTGTTAAGTACAGTTCCTGCAATTTAGTAAGTACTTAATCAATGCTTGTTGACTGACTTTTTTCCCCCACTGAATATGTTGATTTTATTGATGGACCACCATAGGATTCTGCTTCTTCCCCCTACTATGGGGGATGGTTTGGGGCAAGGATACTGAATGAGGCATGAGATCCCTGTTTTAGGGAAATAGCTTAGGGCTATGGATTCCCCAATAATAGAACTCTTCTTTTGGTTCAGGCTAAAGATCCATGACTTTCTATTTTACTCCTTGGAAGCCATGTTAACCATGAGGTCTAGTATCTGGTTGCTATGACTACATTCATTTGCCATACCAAGAAATGAGCTTGACAAAATTATCATTGAGGGCAACACCAGTGCCAGCATGAAAGGTAGAAGAGTGTTTGTCACTGTTAAAGTCACAGGATACAACTTGGTCCTCTGTGTAGCCCAAGATGCCCTTCAAGGGGCCCTCTGATGCTTGAGTCACCACTTTCTTTCTTTCCTTTTTTTTTTTTTGAGCCACCACTTTCTTGATATCTTCATATTTGGCAGGTTTTTCTAAGTGACAGGTCAGATCCACAACAGAAACACTGGGAGTGGAAACATGGAAGACCATATCTATAAACTTCCCATTCAGCTCAGGTATGACCTTGTCTATAGCCTTAGCAGTACTCATGGAAGCAATGATGATACTTTAAGCAGCCCCATGCCAAAAATGGCACAACTTGCCAAAGGGGGGCACCTACTGTCTTTTTTTTTTAGTGAGGCAATTGGGGTTATGTGACTTGCCCAGGGTCACACAGCTAGTAAGTGTTAAGTGTCTGAGGCCGGATTTGGACTCAGGTACTCCTGACTCCAGGGCCAGTGCTCTATCCACTGTGCCACCTAGCTTCACCTGCCTACTGTCTTTTGATAACAATAATGGCATGGACTATGGTCATGATTCTTTACACAATACCAAAGTTATTATTAATAACATTGACCAGGGGAGCCAAGAAGTTGGTAGTACAGGAAGCATTACTGACAATTTGAAGGAAATTATCATATTTATCATGATTCACTTCCATCATGAATGTAGGGACATCAGCAAAAGAGGAAGAGATACACTTAACTTCACCCTTCAAGTAAGCCCCACCTTTTCCATGGTTGTAAAGACATCAATGGACTTCACTACATACTCAGCTTTAGCATCTCTCCATTTAGTATTGGTGATATCATGCTCCTGAAAAATAGAAAGGGCTTCTCCATTATCACCAGCTTTCCATTCTCATCCTTCACAGTGCTCCTGAACTTGTCATGAGTGGAATTATATTAGAACATATAAGACATATAGTTGAGTTTAATGAAGGGATCATTGAGGACCACAATGATCACTCTGCCTAAGTTGAATATAACCCTCATGCCCAGGCACTTAATATGGCTAAATCCATTGAGTCTACTCTTTGCCATCTTAGAGATGTGGCTACAGCAATGGATCCTGGCACCGAGCTTGGAAGAAGAGCTTAGATCCTAACCAACTTCTCATAAGAGATTACAGGACTGAAAGTTAGAGGAAGAGGCTTAGCTATCACTCTTTCTTTTTGGACATTCCTTTAACAGAGCCCAAAACTTGTGAAAAAAGAATTATTAATAATGAATTTATAGGAAAGATCCAGACTTAGTTTAGTTGATCTCTCTCCCCCTCATCCCAGAAAGCCCTACCTGGAATGAGCTCATGTGAACAAAAAGAATGCAGATTGATTCTTTTGTTTAGCTTGGGGAAGAGTACCTAAACTTTGGAATTTACCCTCTCTAAGACCACCCCTCAAGTCATGTCAATCAATGGAGCTAAATGATACTATAACCAATTAATTTAGATCAATGTATGGTAACCTGTCTCTAAGGGGGATAAAATCCCTGGGCAGAGCAGGATCAGTCTCTGTTTTGCTCTCCTCTTGCTGTCTGCTAGCTCTTCAGCTTAGGGGTATGTAGGTGCTTAGACCTTGAGACTATGTGCTGTCTCTCTCAGAGACAGCATGGGTCTTCTGGGCTTTCTTTCCTGATTATGTGAACTGCCATGTAGTCAGTACTTTACTGACAAATTACTTACAGCCCAAACTGGTCCTATAGCCATTAATATATAAGTAGCAAATAACTTTAAAAGTACATCTTAGCAACAAATAATTTAAATAACACAAACTCCAACTAAAGCAGTATCATTAGGACCCAAGAAATGTGTTCTTTTTCTCCTTCTTTTGAAGCAGGTCTCCTGAAAGGACTCCCACTGACTTTGAAATGCCCCATCCATGTTGCCTAAATTTTGTTCCATTACTAGGTCCAGGGAACATCTCCTGCTATATCTAGAATTCTAGCAACCTGGACCTCTTTCCAAACATCTTGAATTTATGAAAATTCTCTTTTCCTTGACTCCTAGCAAAGGAAATCCCAATGTCCCAAAGCTATAGAAACCTAGGCTTATTTCACTGGAACCTGGCTCATGTGTATATCCTGAAATGTAATATGTCCTTCCTTTATTTTAAGAAACTTTTTGTTTTTGTTCCTGTTGTTTCACAAGCACCATCATGCTTGGGAGACTCTCCCTCCCAGCCTCCTTCAACATTTAACTCAGATACTACCTGCTGCGAGTGGCCTTTCCAAGTCACCCTCCACTGTTGCATGAACTTCCTAAGTTATGCTAATGCTTTACCTCTAAGATCACCTCCTATTTATACTTTGTATTTTTCATAAACAGGTGGTACAGTGGATGGAGTACTCATCCTGGAATCAGGAAGATGAGTTCAAATTCCATCTCAGACACTTATAGCTGTATGATCTGAGTCAGTTGACCTATCTGCCTCAGTTTCCTTAATGAATATAATACAAATATGTATACTAATATATAATATAATAATAAAATTCATCTTTCATGGTTGTTATGAAGATCAATGAGATATTTGTAAAGCACTCAGCACAATGCCTGGCACATAGTAGGCACTTAATAAATGTCCATTTCCTTTTCCCTATAAGTACATTGCATGCTGCATCCCCCATTACAATGTGAGTTCTGTGAGGTCAAGAGCCATGTTTTTATTTTTCTCAGTATCATCAGTCCTTAGCATAGTGCCTGATGCATAAGTGCTTTAAAAATGGTTATTGACTTATGACTGACTTCAATTGATGTAACTGTTTTAGTCCTATTATGTCCATATCCCTCCTGGGCTATAGTAGTAAGCTGTGGACTGGATTGTACAACAATAACACTTATATGGCACTTAAAATTTTGCAAAGTACTTTTTGTGTTATTTCATTTGATCCATTAAGTCCAAGGCTACCTGTTCTAAGAATTGCCCAGCTTGAAGTATTGTGTCCTTACTCTGAATTACACTAACAAATAATTTTGTGACTACTCTCAAATTCTTTTTGCATCAAAAACTGATTGGGAAAAAAATGTCTGTGTGTGACCACTAGGGGGCGATTGTAGGAACAGCATGTCTTTACTGCTCACTACCTACCTTCTTCCAGAGAGATGCAAAAAGTACATTTTAGGCCAGGTGGTAAACGCATAAGTATTGTCTCAGAAAATTTTCATAGGAATCAGAACCGGAAGGAAGTTCCAAAATCATCTAATACCAAGGGTTCTTATTTTTTTGTCTGTGTTATAACCTTTTGGTGTCCTAATGAAACCTATGGATCACTTCCCAGAATATTTTTAAATGCATAAAATAAAATACATGGGATTACAAAGGGAACAAACTGTATTGAAGTAGCTATCAAAATATATTTTAAACAAAATTCCTGGGTTCTAGTTTTTAAAAACCCTGATTCTAGTTCAACTCCATCATTTGTTTCATTCAAACAGAGTTCTAGAAAAGATTAAGCTTAGAATTACTTCTTTATTTCTAAAACTATTTATGATTTCAAGTATTTCATAGAACGAATGGCTTTTCTTATTCTTTTTCCCTCTGTTTCTTTCACATGTCCTCCTTCCTACTGCCCTTACACTTTGAAGGCAAATGCACACCTTCCCTGCAATAATTGCCATGATTAACAAATTTGCTTTGTCCCATATTAATTGATTTGTCTCTTTTCAGATCTCTGATGAAAACATTTTTCTCTTTTTTATTTATTTTTCAATTTTTTTCCTTTGATTTTTAAAATTGTTAATATACAGTGATATATGCTCATATCTTATATTGTTGAGATAGATTTTACATTTGGCTTCATATCTCCATAACATATATTTTGCCAATATCCATAGTTCATGCATACTTAGGCTATGTATAAAACAGTTTACTTAAAACCAAGTTGTTGTTTTTTTCTGTCATGTTGTATATGCAATCTAATACCAAGAACAAAGAAAACGAGAGAACCCTACTGAAGAACTACTAATCCAAGAACACACATTCAATAGCTGCAGTGCCTAATAAAACAAACTTTGTTTCAAAAAAAATTATAATACTATGCCATTCCTGAGTCACCATTATGACCACTCCCTTTCTCTCCCCATCCCACTATTACTTTTTTATTCCTTTCTTGAACTCCAATTCTATTCAGGCCCCCAGAAAATCACTTTATCCCTGAGTCCTGAATTCTTTTCCAATGAGTATGAAAAATGGAGTCTTCTGTAATTTTTGTTCTTGTAATTTCCATTTATCCAAACTATGGTGACACCTCTAAGATTTTAGGAATCTAAATATTTAAGAGGTTATGAATGATGTAATAAATTAGACAGAACCCTTTCTTTATAATACTTTAAGTTAAAAACAAAGAAAAGACCTTACCCCAGAAATTTTCAGGCCATGGGCTCCCTAAAGTAGTTGCGTTATTAGCCATAATATCCACAAGAAACAGAAGAGAGGAAGGGGGAAAAAGACAACTGAGAGATCCAAAAGGAGCCCTTTGATTCTATGCTTTGTGGTTCAGCCCAGGAACAAATACCTTGCCACTGCCACTCAGATACTTTTGTTTGCATAAAAGGAAATAAGAGTATCATGTTTCCTGCTTTTATACTCAAATTAGCAACTGTTTGTCTTATCTTGGAATGCCACATGGTTCCCCAGACAAAAACAATTTCCTTCTCGTCATTTCCTCAGCCCAGGAGTACATGGACTTAGGGTTAAATTACTAAACACCCTCCTCTCAGATATTCTCAAACCCTGGGTTGAAGAAGGGGGGTCATTTGCTTTAATTGCTTTCCTTCATTGATTTTGTAATTCCTTCATAGATTTCTGTACAGTTGATTATTGAATTTCAACTAAAATGTGTTTATTAAGAAAGCTATTATTGTTCAGTTGTGTCTGACTTTTCATGACCCAATTTGAGGTTTCTTGGCAAAGATCATGTTGTGGTTTAACATTTCCTTCTCCAGTTCATTTCATAGATGAGGAACTGGGATGAACAGGGTTAAGTGACTTGTCCAATGTCACACAGCTAGTAAGTGTCTGATGCTGGATTTAAATTTAGGAAGATTTCAAGCCTACTGCTCTATCCACTGTACTCCCCATCATGATCATCATAGATAGATAGATAGATAGATAGATAGATAGATAGATAGATAGATAGATAGATAGATAGATAGATAGATAGATGGATGGATGGATGGATGGATATGTAGGTAGATAGGTAGATAGATAGCATTTAAATAACACTTTAAGGTCTGCAAAGCACTTTACAAACACTAAGGGAGGTAGTTGCTATTATTATCCCTATTTTAATCCTTGGAGGTAAATGCTATTATTGGAGCAGATAGGAGGCACAATAGATAGAGTGACAGGCCTGGAGTTAGGAAGACATCTTCTTGATATCAAATCTAGCTTTAGACACTTACTAGCTGTGTGACCGTAGATAAGTCACAAGTTTGCCTCAGTTTCCTCATCTGTAAAATGATCTGGAGAAGGAGACAGCAAGCCACTCCTGTGTCTTTGCCAAGAAAACCCCAAATGGAGTCAGACATGACTGAAAAGACTAAACAAAGGTGCTACTATTATCCTTACTTTACTGATGAGGAAAAGGAGGCAGACAGAATTTAAGTTACTTGCCCAGAGCAAAACAGCTAGTAAGTGTCTGAAGAAGGTTTTGAACTCAGGTCATCCTTACTCCAGATCTATTGATTTCTCCCCTATATCACATAGCTGTCTCTAAAAATGTATAATTTGACCAAAGAGCGGGACAAAGACAAAGACATGGAGAAAAGGAAGATATGGACGCGCCATAAATTATATATATATATATATATATATATATATATATATACACACATACATATATACACACATACATATATACATACATACATACACACATACATATATATGTATATATACATATGTAATAGATTGAAGTCCTATTTCAATGCTTATAAATGATCTTTAGTAAATTGATGAAGCAAGAATAAAAAGAATTTAATCCTTATGTATACTATTGTATTGAGGAGTGTAGGTAAAAGGTAGATCTCAATTCCTAGTAAGGAATTTTCTCTACCCCTTTCTCTGAAACTTAGGCTCTTTACAGTTGCCTGGGGACACAGAGAGGTTACCCAACATGCCCAGGATCCCAGAGTCAATATGTGTCAGAAGCAGAGATTGAACCCAGTTCTTAGGCTACCTCATTACCTAGTATTATGCTTTATCCAAATACAAACAATAATAATATTTCATTTCACTTCATAACTCTTTTTCTCTAAAAAAAATCATTCTACCTACATGTCATCTTTCTTCTTTTTTCCCTGTTAATTATTCATTACAATTTTTGATACATCAAAGGAATTTATATTTGTGGGGCAAAGAGGGTCAAGTGACTTGCCAAGGGTCACACAGCTAGTAAGTGTCAAGTGTCTGAGGCTGGATTTGAACTCAGGTCCTCCTGAATCCAGGGCTGGTGCTTTATCCATTGTGCCACCTAGCTGCCCCCTATATTAAATCTTATAGCCAATCACTAGAGTACCATTGAGTTTATTGAGGGAGTAAATATGTTTTCTTTTTTCTTTTCTTTTTTCTTTTTTTTTTGGTGAGGCAATTGGGGTTAAGTGACTTGCAAGTGTCACACAGCTAGTAAGTATCAAGTGTCTGAGGCCAGATTTGAACTCAGGTCCTCCTGAATCCAGGGCCAGTGCTCTATCCACTGCACCACCTAGCTGTCTCAGGAGTAAATATATTTTCAAAGTGTCTCATGTAGCCCTGAGTAATTTGTGCAGTGGAAAATGTAGAGGAATAGATGGAGTTCATCCTAAAATAATTCTTTGAAGCTCTATTTCTCTTTGGGTTTGTCTATCTAAACCCTCTGAATTTAGCAGTGGGAAATTATTTTAAATAGATATTTGGAGTGTTTGCTACATGGGTAAAAATACTAAATACAATTGATAAATCAAAATGGTACACCAAATGCTAAGTGACATATTCAATAGAGCGTTGGACTTGGAGTCAGGAAGACCTGAATTTGAATACTTATTAGCTGTGTGACCCTGGACAAGTCATTTCACTTCTCTCAGCCTCTTTCAGTAAACCCAAAGACTTTTCAACATAAAGATGTATAATATATTATCTATTTATATTTAAATATTAAGATACTTACATGAAAATCAAAATACCTATATGTGTATATTTTTGATAAGGAATCTTGAAAACCTCCAATTTCTTCAAAATTAATTTTGAATATGTAAAAATAATTGAAGTGTTATGTCATTATAGGACCTTATCAAAATAAACAATACAAGTGGAAAGAAGATTGAACTTGAACTCAGAACACCTAGGTTTGAATCCTGTCCCTACCTCTTCCTAGCTAGTGTGGCCTTGGCTAAGTCACTTTAGTTCTTTAATTACTTTATCTGTGAAATGAAGGGGTTGGACACCACATGATCTCTAATGTTCCTATCAGCTTTGTGATTCTACAATTTCAACAAAATCTGCTTACATTAGTTGGTATAACTTCTGATGAACTATGAGGAAAAATATAGATATAGACATTGCTATAGATATAGATGGATATACATATCAATATTGACACCAATATAGATATATGCATTGCATTTTTCCTCAAACACCCCAAGAGAGGAGTGAAGCCAGTTAGATTTTGGCTTTTAATAAATTATCTCTTGTACAAAACAGCAATCTTTCCAGCTAAGGTTGTGTTTTAGGCTGGGATTTCCTTTCATTGTTTCATGCTTTAGTCACTTCATATTTTCCCTGTTACTTTATAGTTTTGCAGATGGCCAAAGCCTAATCAAAATCCTGAGAAATAAAATTTTACAGCAGGAATGTGAGGTAGAGTAATCCTATGTGCCACTAAGGTAAAATTTACAATGACTTTGGGGGTCAGGGAATGGAGGGCAAGGGGGTGTCCTGTTTCTACAATGCAAACATCACAGATGTTAACAATAATTATCATTGGCAGAGATCCATCTGTGTGTCTGTGTATATGTGCACTAAGGAAAGCATGTATTTATGTGAATCCCGTGATTTATAAATCTATACAGGAAGGTGAGTGTTAACATTGCCAGAATGTACAGTTGGCTTTTCCTCTATTTGTTGCTATGCAATAGAACAGTCAGATCTGGTTTTCCCTACAGGTAACAAAATATATTTTTCTTTAAGTTTTCATACTCCCATTAAACATTTCCAACACTTTGAAAAGGGAAACACAAAGACTAGACAGAGCAGAAAAGCTACAAAGAGTAGAATGCATAGCAAGTCAGAGTCGTAAGACATCTTAGCAAGCATCATGTTCAATGAGCATCCTCATTTTATAGATGAGGAAACTGAGCCTTAGAAAAGTGAAATGACTGGCCCAAGCACAGACACTGGACTAGAATTTAGTGCAGAGTCTCATAAATTTAGAATTGGAAGAGACTTTTAAAATCATCACATCTTATAGAGAAGGAAAGTTAGAACTAGAGAAGTGAAGCTACTTGTCTAGGGTTACACAACTAATAAGTGTTCAAGGGAGAATTCAAACCCAGCTTTTCCTGGCTCCAAGTCCAAAAATCTGTATACTACCCTATGATACCTCTAGTATTAACCTGCTCGAGATCTCAAGGTTGTATTTTCCCCCTTTATATTACAGGTCACATGAATAAAAAGTAAAACAAGCTACATATGATTGCACTTCAATCCCAGTATTTTTAGTATTAAAATACTGAACTTAAAAAAAAATAGATTCTGATGACAACAAGGCAATTAGCAAAGGGACAGGTTTGATCTACACAATTTAAGTGGTAGTACCCATACTGCTGTTCTGAGAGAACTGACATTTCAATGTATTGTTCTGGGCTACTCTTAGGACCCAAATAGAAAGGAAACTGAGTGCCCTCAATGACAAGACAGTTTAGGGGGAAAGGGAATAAAAATCAGTAGTTTATTGAAGACTGGTGGGAAGATTAACCAGAAAAACTGGTATCTCCTTCTCAAAAGGGAAAACAAAGAAATTGTGGATTTGGGATGACAGATTTAGAATTAGAAATGACTGTGTATACAATCTATTCTAACCTCTTTGTTTGACAGATGAGGAAAGTAAAGCCTAGAGCATTTAACTGACTTCCTCTAGGTGAAATAGACAGTAAGAAAAAGAGCCATGACTTGTACCTAGACATAAGATCCAGGATTAGGGAGGTGATGGACCCACTGAACTCCATCCTGACAAGACCACATCTAAAAGACTGTTTTTGCTTTGGGGTGTCACATTTTAATAAGGACATTGATAAAGGCCAATAAACATCCAGGTGAAGGTAACTAGGATGGGGAATAGCCTCAAGTTCATGCTACATGAGAATTAACGGAAGGGACAGGAAATGGTTAGTTTGGGGAGACAGGGAGCTATCTATCTTTAAGTATTTGAAAGTTTGCCCAGGTGATAAGAGAATAGACAGTTTCTATTTGGCCCCAGAAGTCAGAAAGAGCAAGGGATGGAAAGTTCAAAGAAACAAATGTTAAATTTAATAATAATAATAATCATCATCATCATCATCATCTTCCTACCTATCCCAAAATGAAATAAGCTGCCTTAGGGAATAAGGAGTTCCCCCTCATTGGGTTTCTTCAAGGAGCTGACTGACCACATATTGGTTATGATGTATCAAGGATTCTTTTCCATAAAGAGATTGAACTAGATGTCTCCTTCCAATTGTAAGACTCCATGATTCCTTGACCCTAGGCTCCTTAACTCCAAAGTCTGTTTTCTTTCTACCACTTTGATTTGTTGCTGAAAATTACAGGAGTGACAAAAGAAAAGACCTGAAAATGATTAGTACTTTAAATGCCAAAACAAACTGTACTTGTAATAAGCCTTAACTATTGTAATATGCCTTGACGGTATGTAGTTGGCAAAACAAAATCTTTTATTCTCGTAAAATTCAAGTATGACCTTGATTGAACTATATAGGTAGAAGGGTAGAGGACAAGTTATAAAAAGAGATATTAGGGAGAAAAAAAGGAGGAGGAAAAAGCATCAAGAAGTCCATGATCTTTAATGAATGAAACCTCTCTCCCCACTTTACTCCCTGGGTAGTGGCAGAAGTTAGGAAATCTAAGGCATACCAATGGATAAGAAGGAAAACAGTTCCATGTTTTGTCAAAGAGTTTGTCCACTCTCATGATGTCAACTTTTTTCTTGATAATGATTCCTACATAATCAGAATCACAGACCATAGGGTTTTTGTTTGTTTGTTTGTTTTGTGTGTGTGTGATAACTTTTTTCTGATAAAAGTATTTTATTATTTCCCAGTTACATGTAGATATGATTTTCAACATTTGTTTATATAAGATTTCCAATTTCAAATTTTTCTCCCTCCCCCCCATAGGGTTTTTTTTTTAAGTGGGGCAATTGGGGTTAAGTGACTTGCCCAGGGTAACACAGCTAGTAAGTGTTAAGTGTCTGAGACTGGATTTGAACTCAGGTACTCCTGACTCCAGGGCCAGTGCTCTATCCACTGGGCCACCTAGCTGCCCCCCCCCATAGGGTTTTTAAAGATGGAGTGAACATTAGTAATCCTCTAGTCCAATCATTACTAAAAACAAGTCCCCTCATTATAATAAATCTGACAGATGAATGGTCATCAAGACTCTACTTGAAGGCTTCCAGTGAAAATGAATCCACTATCTTTAGAGATAGCCTATTTAACTCTTATGGGGAGCTAGGTTGTGCTGTGAATAGACCACTGGTTCTGAAGTCAGGAGGGCCTAAGTTCAAATCTCACCTCAGACATTTATTAGCTGTGTGACCCTGGGCAAGTCATTTGACTCTAATTGCCTTAAAAATCTGGAACCATCTCTAGTTATCCTGTTTTATATATATATATATATATATATATATATATATATATATATATATATATATTTATATTGCCACTGGACTCAGATGGCTCTGGTAACCTTGCATAGCCTTGCCTCACTTAAAATTCAATTCAGTGCAAGTCATGACATCACCCTGATGTCATGGTCCTCTTTGAGAATGAAGGACAAACAATAATTCCACTCTTAGATTGTATGAATCGTTAAGACATTTCTCTTTACATTGAGCCTAAATTTGTATATTAAGACCTGATAATATGGTACTTCATTCTTGAACCAAGAAGAACAAATGATATCCCCCTTCCATAAAGGAGGGTTTCTAGTACTTGAAGGTAACTAGCATGTCCTTCTCAACTGTTCTCTCTTCCAGTCTAAACATTCCCCTTTATGTCAACCAATCCTCATGTGACTCAGACACAAATGCTACTTACATCCTGGCTACTATCCTCTAGTTGCTTTCTAGCTTTTCCATGTCCAGTACATAACACAATGTTCCACATGTAGTCAGTGGAACTATTACTTCATTCCTAGAAGGTATAGCTCTCTTAAAGTAGCACAAGATAACAGCTTTACTGTCTAAAAAATAATGTTGTTGACTCATATTGAGATTACAGTCCACTGAAACCTCAGATCTTTTAATAATTGCTATTAAATCATTCCTCAAGGCATGCTAGATGGCATAGTGAAGAAAATGTTGGGCCTAGAGTTAGAAAGACTTGGGTTCAAATCCAGCCTCAGATAGTGATGGCTGTGTGGCTTTGGACAAGCCACTTAACCTTACTTGTCTCAATCTCCTCATCTGTAAAATGAGCTGGAAGGGGAAAAAATGGCAAACCACCCCAGTATTTTTACCAAAAAAACTCCAAAAGGGGTCATGAAGAGTTGAGCATGACAGAAAAGTGACTAAATATCAAAAATCATACCTCTCCCATATTTTATTTGTGAAGCTGATTTTTGAACCCATGTAAGACTTTGCATTTATCACTATTGAATTTCATCTTATCAGATTTAACACAATGCTCTAGTTCACAAACTACAACCTTAGGGCCAAATCAGGCTACTACCTCCTTTTGTATGGTTACCAAAAACAGGAGGTCAAAGGATGGGATTGTACAACATGTGGCAGGTCAGATTTGGCTGTTAGGCCATAGTTTGCTCTATGCTATCCGTTTGGATCCTAACTCTGTCACACTATCCCTTCCAATTCTGTGTCATCTTCAAATTTGAAACATACTAGGTAGTGTCCCTTTAAAGCTCCTTTATATGGTGCAGTTTAGTACTGAAAAGGGGCAGGGGGACTTACATAAAAGACAAAAAAATAAATCAATTAGTAAAGGGTACAAGATGTTGCTGCTCTCATAGATGTGCATTTGACGCCTGAGCGGAATAGGAAAAGAACATTGGTTTAATAAAAACTGTTAAAATGTGTGTATAAAGAAACAGTTTTCCAAAGGGATTTGAGCAGTTATTGGAAAGAAAATGCACTATAGAGTAAATATAAAGACAAATCACCTGTGAAAGATAAAATGAGTCCTTGTTTGCATGTAAACAGTTTTATGTTTTAAGGAAATTGATAACTTTCATTTGTTAAAAAAGGGGGGGAAATATGAGTACAAAGAAATCATTTCAAGAACAAAAAATGAAATGGGAGCTATATTTGAAATTTAGCACTGCAGGGAATATAGGCCTTCACCACTGGTATATAACTGGTTTATGATGAAGGAGGGTGAAACTAAAAAAAAATGGTTAATCATCTTAATATTTGGAGACTAAGGTTTAGGGTTTTTTTAAAGGCTAATTTCATAGGAAATTTTTGGCAAGTGACCTTTTAAGAGAAAGACTCATAACTGAGGTCCAAGAGCCTCTGTTTTAAGTCATTGGTAGGTATAGTAGACAAAGACACAGACTGGTGTTGTGGACATTTAAGAACCTTGGGTTGGGGGTGGGGGAATGGGAAAGAGAAAAGACCAACAGCTGGAACAATTAACTGACAAAAAGCTTCAACGATGTGATTTCTTATTGTCTGGAGCCAGTCTTCATTGGACAAGATCTTCAGTTCCAAAAACTGCTCCTCAGAACCCCCAAAAGCCCAAGAGCTAAAATTTCTCAGTAGTGTGTGCACTCTTCACAGCTCTCTTCTGAATTGAAAGGGAAAAACAGAAAGTGGGAAAACAGGGACTGCTGCAGCTTTGCTGTATAAAGAAAGCTGGCCAGACTGATTTGCTTTGCCTAGAGAATCAACTCAAGCTTTTCACTGTGAGCTTTGTTTTTATAGGACAACATGATCCTAGCTAGTGAAGCACTGGTTGGGCTGATCTGTAGCACCTAGAGATAGTCAGCTTGACATTATAGTTCTCTGATTTAGAGATGCTATTCAATATAAGAAGTTAACATTTTCCAAACACCATTTGATGTGCGATTGCAAACTGAAACAAGTTTGCAAATGCTACATTGGTTTGAGAATAGAAAGGAAGATCTGTTTAGCTAGAGAACATGAGAACCAACTATCAAACAGCAAAGAATTGGTTTCGTGTGGCACAGATATTACTAAATACACCAATGACAATAACAATGCATAGAATCCAGGGTTTAATTAGATCATAGATATGAGTTTCTCCTCCCTTTTGTGCTTCTCTGTTAGATTTATGTGGTGATCCCATCAAGTTTTCTATATATGACTCATAAGTGAATAGGTGGCCACCCCATTCACCCATTACAGGAGCATACCATTTCTTCCTATATCCAACTCACTGGTAAAAAATGGCAAAGGTACACTACAATGGAAAGAATACTAAATTGGGAGTCAGAAAATTTGAGTTTTAATCTTTCTGCCATGTATAGCACTTGTGACCTTGGGCAAGTCACTTAATTTCTCTGGACTTCAGTTTCCTCTTCTACAAAATGAAGGGGTTGGATTAGATGAGAGTGTGTTAATGTTACATCCCAGATAGATAACATAGAAAGATAACATTTGGTTTTCACAATAACCCTGTGAGATAAGTGCTATTATTATCACCATTTAATAGATGAAAAAACAGGCTGATACATTAAATGAATTGGCCCAGGATTACATAACTAGTCTGAGGTAGAATCTGAACTGAGCTTTTCCTGACTTCAAATTCAGCACTCTATCTACTGTTATACATAGCTATAAGAACAGTTGATACAAAACCATTCTTTCCAAAAGTTTAGAAATACTTTCTCACAAATATAACACAATCCAGGGGGAGATAGACTTGATCTTAGCACATGTGGCAAAAGAAGAATTCACGGTTCCTAGTTGAATGACCATCCTTTTCTCCCTTCTTGGAGTGTTCATGACATTTGCCTGAGGCGTTGCCCTTTGTTGGGCTCCAAGGTTTGAAGCTCTTATAGAAGTCTTAAGTTGTCTTTCTTCAGTGTGTCTAGTTTGTTCTCAGCTTCTTTCTTATACAGTGGCTGTCATTAAACACTGCTGTTTCAGGGCCACTCATATTTTCATGAATGTAATGTCCAAATAGTCTGACCTTTCAAACTTTACAAGATCTTCTCCTCTCCTTTAGAGGCCCTCTCAAGGACTTGGCTAGAAATGTTCTATTACTAAGCTGTTCTGTTATTGGAATCCTGGATTCTGAAATAGCCTCCTGTTTTATCCACAACCCACCAGCTGTGACTGATTTTCTTCAATCAATTCCAAAATATGTCCAGCATAGTGTCAACTCATTCCATTTGGCTGGAGGCATTTCATTCCTTCCCTCAAAAAATTAAGATCTTTTTGCATAACTAGTTTATCTTTTTGACTTATTAATATATTTGATAGAGGTTTATAGGAATTGTTTATATTCATTTTATACCTTTGTTTATCCAAATCCATAGTAGAGATGGTATCACATTTTAAAAGTATAAGGACTATAGTATCTTGCTAATTAATTGAGATTATGAGTAATAAACACACCTTCTTCCTACTTAATATTATTTTATTTTTCCCAATTACATGTAAAGATACTTTTCAATATTCATTTTTATAAGATTTTGAGTTCCAAATATTTCTCCCTGCCTCCCTTTGCTTCCCCCTCTCTAAGAGAGCAAGCAATCTGATATAGGTTATACATTACAATCATGTCAAATATATTTCCACATTTATTCATGTTGTGAAAGAAAAATCAAAACAAAAGGGAAAAACCACAAGAGAGAAAAAAACAAAAAAATACACAATAAAATGAAAATAGTATGCCTCCATCTGCATTCAGATTCTATCAGTTCCTTCTCTGGCTATGGAGAGCATTTTCCATCATGAGTCTTTTGTAATTATCTTGGATCATTGTATTGCTGAGAAGAGCCACCTCTATCACAGTTGATCATTGCACAATGTTGCTGTTACTGATAAATAAACCTTTTAAAATTATCCTTTCTGTGCCTCATTTTTCTTCACAGTAAATGAAGAATTTGGACTAATTTTTTCTTAGTTATCTTCTAGCTCTAATATGCTATGGTCTTATAGTAAGATTTTTTTTAAAAAAGACTTCCTCTCTCCAAGGCTTTCCTCTCTGTTATTTTCCAAGGTGATAACTAGCTAATCTGTAGAATTATGTTAATGTTAACCATTTCCTCATCCCTTGTAATATATGCACTTTAACAGTGGCCTTCTCTGAGGACTTTTTGAGTAGTTCATGAAGACTCAACAGAAGATGCATGGAGAATGTGATTTAGTGAATGTAAGCCAGTTTCTATGCCATAGAAATAATTTTTTTTCTAAATCCCTTGCTAATTTTTTTCATATTCTTAGGTATTACAGACCTAACTTGGGAAAATATTTTTTTAGCTCTGCCATCTTGTAAGGCCAGTGACACTACATCCCATTTCTCTTGGGTTTTGACATACTATGATGAAAGAGATCTACATACAGATAGAAAATATTAAATGATGATGGTCCTTTAGCCTTTAATGACTGAAAGCCTGTTGGATCAATGTTCCAAATTGGAAAAAGTATGTTAGATTGGTCATTTCAAAACCTCTTCTTTCTTTTTTGTTTTTGCAGGGCAATGGGGGTTAAGTGACTTGCCCCAGGGTCACACAGCTAGTAAGTGTCAAGTGTCTGAGGCCGGATTTGAAGTCAGGTCCTCCTGAATCCAGGGCCAGTGCTTTATCCTCTGCGCCACCGAGCTGCCCCTAAAACCTCTTCTTTCACTCTGTAGAATACATGCATGAAATATATTCTTCCCCTTTGTTGGTGATGTTATTGATTAGGATGGTTTTGTTCTCAAAATGATTTGGCAAAGATTAAGGACTTTTAAATTACTTGACTATTCTTTTGAGCAAGTTGTCTACTTCTAAAATATCTTAATAGCTTTGCCCTCCTGCAAACGATAAGCAATGGATGAATAAAAAATGTAAAGACATTATTTTCATAAAAATTGAATTTTGTTTTGTGTTTTAACTTTAAAAAAAGCACTTGATGGTGAAAGAGTAAGAACAGAGAAGAGGGAGTCAGAGACACAATTGTAGGAAATAGCTTTCAGTGAGGCTTAAGCAGAGTATTTTCATGAGGAGCACATTTGCATGGAATTTTGCACAATGGGCTATTTCTTCAAGATGAAAATAATGGGGTTTTTTTGTTGTACCTTTAAAGAATTGATTTTAATCCTAACAAAGAGAAAATCTGTATTTTCCCATGGAAATTACTCTGCTTCATAACTGTCATTCATTGGAAGGACATTTAACTAAGAGAAAGAAGGTGGCATCTTAAAATATAAAAAACTTGTGTGAAAGCAGAGGGTTTCGCCTTGAATCCCCATCTCTACCCCTTGCTTACCTATGTGACCATGGTCAAGTTACTTAGCTTCTTTGGGTTCCTGTTTCCTCATTTGTCAAATAAGGAGACTGAATTAGATGACCTTTTACCTCTAAGACTAGAATCATAATTAATACTGAGACACAGTTCCCCCCAAAATGTAAACTAGTTCTTTGGCAAAATGGGAAGAATGTTTCTACCACTTAACTCCCAGAGTAGTAGTGAAGAAACTGCTACCATTTATGTGTTATCTTGCCTTTTATTATCATTTTTAATAAAGAATATTCCTTATTGTAGCCAAATGAAACCTCTTTTCAAGCTTCAGAATAAAACACTATAATATATAGACAGCACATTTCTTTAATCAACCTAGTTTTCTAGACATCATTCTCCTTTCCCCTATATTCAGGGAGCATTAAGATTTAAAGATGAAAAGCAATTTATTGGTTAAGCAGTTTTTTAAAGCTTCATTAATTTTTTTCCCCAACTCATTTCCTCTTTCTTAGTGCATACCCTTGGAGAAGAATCCTAGAGAGGGCATAGGAAAAAATAGGAATGTCCCTGAAAGTTGTAGATAATGAGCAGATCTGTATTTATTTTGTCCTAAAAATTTTTTTTAACACTAGAAGGAACAGGTTAGTCAATTAATGCAATTTTTTTGTATTTAAAAAATTTTGCTTTTATTATTTCATTTTTAAACATTTATATTTAATATTTAAAATATTTTATGTAAATTTTATTTAAGTGCTACAATATTTATAAAACTGGGATTACAGTTTTGTAATTTCTATCTCTAAGATACACTTTAAATACAAGTAATAATAAGCAGATTTTTCTTTGAAAAAAATGTCATCCTACTATCTCTATAGTACATACAAACACCCAGCATCAGTTGACACAGATTGATCCCTTGAGATATTCTTAAATTCCCACCTCCTCACCCATAGACAGACACAATGGATAATGGCTACCTGTAAATCTAAAATCTTCAGGGTCACAAGCTTTCCTTTCTTCAGTCGAGCTTCTCTCACCCGACTTTGTATATATAATCTACATCTGCTTCACTTTAATCTGAGGAAGCTCTTGCTAAAATGATTGCCAATCAATGAGCAAGCATTTATTAACCACTTACTATAGGCAATAGACATGTTCCAGAAAGCTATATGCATATCCTTGTTTGGTTAAATATTATTTCATTTTCATTATCCAGGGGAAGGTCTCTTATTTCTTAGTGACAATTCTTTTTGTAAAGTAAAGGCACCTTTTGCAGTTTTAATGATTATCCTAACTGAGCTTTTCTTTAATAAGTATAAAATTCGGTATTTTGAAAGAGGAAATCATAATTCTCTAAATATCTTTAGAGCAGACAAATATGAAACATGTTTA
Organism: Dromiciops gliroides; assembly: GCF_019393635.1. Lineage (NCBI taxonomy): Eukaryota > Metazoa > Chordata > Mammalia > Microbiotheria > Microbiotheriidae > Dromiciops > Dromiciops gliroides. The sequence goes on along the minus strand of NC_057864.1, from coordinate 392,944,095 downwards.
ACTTGGCATATTACTTTTAATTTTTCTATAATCTTGAAAAGATTTCTTGGAATAAAGACATCACCATTTGATTCTTTTTGGGGGGGCAATGAGGGTTAAGTGACTTGCCCAGGGTCACACAGCTAGTAAGTGTCAAGTGCCTGAGATCAGATCTGAACTCAGGTCCTTCTGCATCCAGGGCCAGTGTTTTATCCACTGCACCACCTAGGTGCCCCCTCACCATTTGATTCTCAAAGTTTTTCTTTTATTTCTTAAGTTCACTAAACACTAAGAAGCAGGGGATGTTAGTGTGGAGGTGATACCTGAAGGTGTGGAGAGAATAACATCAAGTTTATTACACTTTTAAAAGCTAAACATATAAATACTGATGCATGCAAAAAGTAAGGACTGATGCAAGGTAATAAATAAAATAAAGTGCTAATTAGCAGGTGTTGAAGGAAAACCCTTTATATTTCACATTAAAGCTAATTAAGGCAATTGAAACCAAAAGTGGTAAAATTGTAGCATAAGAATTTTTTTAATGGAGTTAAAAGTAAGCTAAAGTAGGAAAGGTTTGCTATAATGCTATAATGTGATTATAAAATAGCATTTGAGGGAGAAAAACCTTTTCCAACAATAATTGTTATAATAGTTCTTATCAAGAATTTATGAAATTTCATCTTCTTACTCTTGCCCCATTGATATCAATGTGAGAAAAAGTCAGAAAGGATCTAGAGTAGAGGGAGTATTAGTATATCAGGGGGAAAACAATAGAGCAATTAATTCTAACAGAGATTGAAAGCTATATAATTATTGGATTTGGAAAAACAGTTGTAAACTCCCTCTCTGCACATACAACACCATGGCCCAGTATAATCAAAGAGCACATATAACTTTGGAATGTCATGAGGGGTGTTGTCCACATCTTTTTTCCTCCTTGTCTATTGCAGTGGAAAAGATGGCCCTCCTTTTTGCCAAAGTACAACTTTTCAGCCTATCAGTCATTTTACTCAGCCCCATGCTTTTGTCATCTAGACCATTCCACCATTGTAATAAGTCCTACTCTTCAATCATACCCTTGGCACCTCCCTTCTGGAGACTGGTTTTCTTTCTTTTTTTTCTTTTCTTTTCTTTTTTTTGGTGAGGCAACTGGGGTTAAGTGACTTGCCCAGGGTCACACAGTTAGTAATTGTTAAGCATCTGAGGCTGGATTTAAACTCAAGTTCTCCTGAATTCAGGGTCGGTGCTCTATACACTGTGCCGCCTAGCTGCCCCGACTTGTTTTCTTTCAGATTAGGTCATGGGCAATGGAACATGCCTTTTCCAAGGATAAGCATCTCCATGGACCCAGGAAAGTACCCTCTTAGGATGGAAAGAAAAAGGAAAATGAGAATCAAGATCACCTAACCAAAAGCATTCTAGAAGCATGTAGGCCCTGTTTCTGGGTGTAAAAATAAGGCCAAATTCATCCACACCATCCTGATATCAGTGAATTCCAGCCACTAGTGGTTCCCCATCCTTTTCTTCATCGAGGCAACTCCTCTGCTTCCACTTCTCTGGTGTACAAAACACTTCTGACTTCCTACTTCCAGAAGTCCAAAATGTAGGGAATGTTAGTTCAGGACTCAAGATTATTTAGCTCCACCAGTGAAAGCAGATGTTCCCTCCCACACCCTTGAATCATTGTGCCCCATGACCTGTGATATTCTTTCCAGGGGTCAGAAATTTTTCAACCTTGGAAAAACAATGGTAAGTCAATCAGTAGTTCTGGCTCTTGCCCAAAACCTCAGCAGTTATGTTGTGAAGTCTGTTGCATCATTGCTGGTGGAGTTTTTGCTTGTATAAGAAATGCCACACATAGATGACTCACATTATTTTTTTTTCTGGTCTTCGTATTCCTAACACATTTGAAAAGTATGCAATTAAAATGCCTAGGATCTGTGTTTCCTTGTGGTGGGCTGCACTTTCACCTTCCTAAAAGTGAAATGAGTTACCTTAGGTTATATTAGATTGAGGTAGAGAGGAAAACTGTAAGTCAAGCCCAGGACTCATTAAGAATTGAGAAAGGATGCCTTGGGAGTCAGTAGCTCCCCTCATCACTTCATTCCTAGACTTACTGCAATTGTTTGTTGGTTGGTCTTTCTACCTCATCTCTATTCCAGTCTGCCTTCTATTCAGTTATGAAATTAATCTTTCCATAGTGCAGCCTCCTCTTCAATAAACTCTTATGTCTCTAGGATTACATTTAAAAAAAAAATTATTCTGTTTAATGTTCAAATCTCTTCCTAACCTGGCTCCTATCTACCTTTCCATTCCTTTTTTTTTTGGGGGGGGGGGGAATGAGGGTTATGACTTGCCAAACATCACACGGCTGTTAAGCATCAAGTGTCTGAGGCTGGATTTGAACTCAGGTACTCCTGAATCCAGGGCCGTGCTTTATTCACCATGCCACCAACTGCCACCTTTCCCTTCTTCTTATACCATATTCCCTCTTCCCCTGCCCATATGCTCTGTGATCCACCGACTGGCCTTTCTGTTCCTCGAACAAGACACTCTATCTTCCTACTCTAGGTATATTCATTGGCTGTCCCCCTACGCCTGTAATGGTCTCCTTGCTCATCTCCACCTCCTTTGATTGTAGCTAAAAATACATTTTATACAAGAAGCCTTCCCTCGATTCATCTTAATCCTAGTGCCTTCCCTTTATTGATTATTTCCAATTTATCTTGTATATATCTCGTTTGCTTTAGTTTTTTTTTTTTTAATTTTGTCTCCCAGATAAACTATGGAACTTCTTGAGAACAGGGGCTACCTTTTCCTTTTCTGTGTATCCCCAGTGCTTAGCACAGTGCCTGATATATAGTGAGTGCTTAATTAAATGCTTATTTACTAACTGGATCTCATTGAAAGTCTGGTTCTGAAACCAATGAACCCTAATGTAGAATAGTGTTTTTAAAATTAAATTGGAATAAATCCTGAATTTCAATTCTTATTCTCTCAGTGTGAGAGGAGGGAGGGAAAGATGTTCAGTTAAAAATTAAATTAAACATAATTTTAAAATGTAATTTAATTTAAGATTCAAACAAATTTTAAAATTTAAATGTAATATTAAAAATAATTTACAATTAATATTAAATTATTAAAAAGCATTATACAAGACAAAAACTTATAGTCTATACCACATTGACATCATAGTAGAAGGTAAAGTAGAAGAATACAGTTATCTCTTCCACATCAAAATTTTCTCCATCATGGTTTCAATATATTACAAATCAGCATAAGAAATGAAATGGGAATTTTTTGGAAGTTTTGCAGAAACTGTAAATGATAGGCAAAAGCTAGCAGATGACATACAAAAAGTTTAGAAACTCAGAAATACATAGTATAGTATGTATAGTATTATAAAATATCATCCCAAATTTTACAATAAATTATACAGCTAGTAAGTGTCAAGTGTCTGAGATGGAATTTGAACTCAGGTCTTCCTGAATCCAGGGCTGGTACTTTATCCACTGCGCCACCTAGCTGCCCCTTTAATTTTTTTTTTTTTAGAATCCTTTATATTATAATGAATTTTCCATTTCAAGTGATCCTTCTTGCCATCAATCTCTTGTATATGCCTCACCTTGGTTGTGGCATCTCTTAAAAGGCTTTGGTTCTCATTCTTTCAACAACAAAGTATTAATAAGTGCTTTGGGATGTAATGGAAGAAAAAATGTACTTTTGTAATCATTAGACTTGTCTCTAATTAAATATGAGACTAGCATGTTTGTGGGCTTAGACAAGCTACTTAATTTCTCTTAGGCTAAATTTCCTCATTTGTAAAATATTGAGTTGAGATGGAGAAGTTGATGTTTCACATTATGTAAAATTCTGGAACTTACCAGTAGGTGGCAGCAAATAACTATGAGTACACATTGCTGTTTGGGGTTGTATATGGGCACAAAATTGCTGTTCTTTAGCCTTAACTAATGTGACCATTACCATAGCAATCTGCTGTTTTATCTTTTAGCCTGATTCTTACCAGTATGCTTGACTTGCTTGCTTGCTTGCTTTCTCTCTCTCCTTCCCTTCCTCCCTCCCTCCCTCCTTCCTTCCTTCAGTCTTTCCTTTCCTTCTCTCAACTCTATCTGTTGTCAGGATCAAAAACTTCAAGATCTTCAAATAGTTTTAAAATAGAATGAATTACCTCCATGTTTAAGGGTGGAAAGGAGACCTAGGAAATCCACCAGCCAATATATGTTTCAAAAATTTAAGTTCCTGAGATATTTTCTTCACAATTAAAAAAAGATATTTTTTCTCTTTCAGGTATTAAAAACTATTTTTATATATTTATCCTTGCCTTAGAGAAAAGGATCATAGAATTTAGAGTTAGGAGGGACCCCCTCTCCTTCCCTTTATAGAAGAAGTAACTGGAAAAATTCCAGTATAGGAAAGTACCTTGCCCAAAGTCACACATGTGATAAGGGGTCAAGATTCGAACCCAGGTTCTCAAATATCTAACCTCAAATTTCTTCTACTGTACCATGGAATATGAGAGTAGAGTTTAGAGATATATCAAGACATTTAATACTAAATAATATGCAGATCTTGTTGATTCATTTCCCATAAAAGAAGTACTTGTATGTTTACTGTACTAGAAGAATCTTCAAGAATGCTTCATTTTCTTGGAAACCACCACCCACAAGGTAACCATTTTCACACTCACTAATGAGGCCAAAATATGTTGGTCTTTTGATTCAAACCTGAGATAGAGGAGCCTTATAGGTCTCAGCTCTATTTTTTTTTTTTAAAGAAAGCTAGTGAGAAATATGAAAATTAATTTCTGACCTAAAAGAATGACTCTAAATATAAGTAAACTATTAATGTTGAAAAAGGAATAAGGTATTCTAGATCTCATCAGTTATCTAGTAACAAAAAATTAGGTCTAATTAAGGAAGATATAAAAAAAAATTTGGTTTTTCTAAAAGTCAACTTGAGGGCAGCTAAGTGGCGCAGTGGATAGAGTACCGGCCCTGGAGTCAGGAGTACCTGAGTTCAAATCCGGCCTCGGACACTTAATACTTACTAGCTGTGTGACCCTGGGCGAGTCACTTAACCCCAATTACCTCACTAAAAAAAAAAAGTCAACTTGATTATAATCATGTTATATAATTATATATAATCATAATAATAATCATATTAGATAATTATATATAATCATATTAGATTGATTTCTATGTGGGGACTACTGAAAGTTTCTGGAGTTGACCCTCTGGTAGACATGGTAGACCCTATGGTTAGACATATTAAACCATGATACTTCTGATCAGGGCTGTGCTGGAGCCAGCTTGAACCAGCTTGTAAGAGAAAATTGTTATTTGGTGTGAACATTTATTTATACCTCATAAAATAGCAAACACTACAAATCAGAAATTGAGTTACTCCTTTGTTGATTATCTAGACTTAAGAGATAGATAAAGAATATTAAATAATGCAAATTAAACTTAAAAGTATGCCATGTATACATACCCCACACACCCCAGAAATCTATTTAAGTATTTACCAACATATCTTTGTAACTAGCCCAGAGCAATATCGAAAAGATATTATGAAAATGAAGATGTTATGGTATATTATCTGCAAATTAATCTAAACCATTTTATCATTATGATAACTTATTACGGAGTTATATCATCTATGCATGTATCTAAACTATTTATATTTTCAGTCTGTTCTACCTTTTGGGGTATAGTTCTACAAGTTTACTCCTTGCTTTATTATTATTATTATTTTGCAGGGCAATGAGGGTTAAGTGACTAGCCCAGGGTCACACAGCTAGTAAATGTCAAGTGTCTGAGGCCAGATTTGAACTCAGGTTCTCCTGATTCCAGGGCTGGTGCTTTATCCACTGTGCCACCTAGCTGGCCCTACTCCTTGCTTTATAAAATGGTACTTTTGATTTGTTTTAAATTTACCTTTTTAAGTTAAAGTTATCTTTTTAAAAAATCCCTTTAAATGCAAATCAGCAAGATTTTGTTGGTTGGTTGGTTGGTTGTTTGCTTGGTCTTAATTAGTGCACTGCTATGAGGAACCCACATAGTAGTTCTTAGGTATTAAAGTGTGACAATGTAGGTTTTTTCTATTTGTGATGTCCACCTGCTAATAGGGGAGTGCCCCCTTTAGCCTTTGTCAATGCATTGCTCAATTTCTTTTTCTCTCTTTTAATTCCCTTTACTTAGTCATAAGCATCTGTAATGTTATTGCTTCATGTGAGGAAACCATGTTTCTTCACTTGAAGCACAGGAGGGACTGTGACAATTGGAGTGATGCCCCCTGCTGGAGAGATACTGTAGGAAAGCTCCAACATGAGGAGAAGGCATCTGAGGGCAAACTATGTGACTTGGCAGGTCAGTTCCTTGGCTTCAGGAAGTCACATTTGATGTTTCCAGTTTAGACAGGTGGCTTGTGGACGAAAAAGGGGAGAGGCTCTCTTTCATCAGGACCTCATGGAGAGTGGAGCCAGAAATGCTGGCTCCCTGAGATAGATAGATGTAGGCATCTAGGCCTCTTTCTCTCTCTTCACCAAATTCTTATGCTCCATAATAAATGCCTAAAAGTCTAAACTCTTGCTGAGGCTTCTATTTTATTGGCGACCACTCATTGGATTTTTAGACAGTGTAGCTAGATAGCAACTTTACAGAGGGAAGTATCTGGTATAATATATAAAGTCCAGGAACCAGAATCAAGAAGACCTGAGTTCAAATTTTGCCCCTCAAATTTACTAGCTCTGACCCTGGGCAATTCATTTTTACATTCTGTGCCTCGGTTTCCTTATCTGTAAATGGGTGGCAATAATCCCTCACAAGCTTGTCAGGAATAAATGAGTTAACTTTTGCAAATTGCTTTTCAAACCTTAAAACGATATGGAAATGCTTGCTATTTCTTATAGTTCTTGAGACTACTAAATGAATCAGGATATGAATAATGACTAGCTTTAGAAATCAGGCAAAGCACACCAAAGCCAGTATTTCGATATCATAATTAGATTTAATAAGTAAAGTGGCTGAAATTTCTAGGAAGCATATAGAAGCACAATGTGCAAAAAGTAAGAAATAGAGATCTTAATGGGTTTGGAGGGTATTATTGTTGTTGTCTTTTGTTCTCCAAGAGGATCATGACATCGGGGTGATGTCATGACTTGTACTGAATTGGATTTAAGTGAGGGAGGGCTATGCAAAGTCACAAACCTTATTCTCTCCTCCAGAGCCATCTGCATCCAGTGGCAAGATACATATCAGGATGACTGGAGATGGTCCCAGATGTTTAAAGCAATTGAGGTTAAGTGACTTGCCCAGGGTCCCAAAGCTAGTAAATGTCTGACGTGACATTTGAACACAGGTCCTTCCAACTTCAAGGCCAATGCTCTATCCATTGTGCCACCTAGCTAACCCATAGTTTCGTAGGAACTCTATTTGAGGTAGATGGGAATTAGCGTGGGTAACAGGTTTTGGGATGTGGTCTGTGATAAAAATAACATAACACTGAACCACCAGAGTCTAAAAAATGAGCTCCAGGAAGACATAATTCCATAAGAAATACTGCAAACAATCAGTCACAACATTTTTAGCTGTAAATTATCAGAATCAGAGGGGGAAATCTCACTAATAGTTTGATATTTTGGGAGTGTGCCACAAGGAAATAAATTCTGTCCTTGATTTATCAATAACATTGAATTTACCACTGATAGCTTATAAGCCATCAATCCACTGGAGAATAAAGAAGTGTTTTCTACTCACCACCCCCCCTCAAGCTACTATTATTTAACTTCTGCTTAAAGCTAAACTATATCTGAACAGACAGAGGAATTCCATTTTAGAACCATATAACTTGAAGAAACCCCAGAAGTCATTTATCCTGAGATACGGAGAGACATATAGGACCTTTAGGCCAAAATCTCAATGAGTGCATCTCTTCCTGTGATTCTAAAGCAGCAACCCTCTCCTCTTCTCATCAAACATATGTCCTTGCCACTGCTCTAGATGTCATACCCCATCCCTCTGGCCCCATGTAGTCTAGTGGGAATAACAGGTAAGCCAGTCAACCAAAAATGTTTATTAGGCTTTTGCATGTTGCCTGCCTTCCAGAAGCTCATATTCTGAAAGGAGAGACAAAATGCAAAAAAATGTACATATGAGATATATACAGTGTAAATAAAAGATAACTTCAGAAGGAAGGTTCAAGTGGGAACAAGAGGGGAGTGCTAGAAAAGTCCTTTGTAGAAGATGGAATTTGAGCCTTGGGGGGAAACTAGGAGGCAGATCATTTCAGGGTGAGATAGTTCATTGTGGGAAACAAAAACACACATACATATATAGACATATACCCATATACACATGTATATATACCCATATCTTCCATATTTTATATATATGTATGCATACCCATATACATATATAAATGATAGCTTGAGATAAATTATTATTAATAACTAATGGTTTGGGGAGATTCAGAGTTCCCCCTTTTTCTATTTTGAAGGCCTCAGTCTCTAAAGGTTGAGTTAACCTTCTCCTCTGTCAGATGACAGTATCAGATGGTCTTCTACCTCATCAGAAGAAACAGATTTGGGGCAGCTAGGTGGTGCAGTGGATAGAGCAGTGGCTCTGGAGTCAGGAGGACCTGAGTTCAAATCTGATATCAGACACTTGACACTTACTAGCTGTGTGACCCTGGGCAAGTCACATAACCCCAATTGCCTCACCCCCCCAAAAAAAATCAATTTAAAAAAAAAGAAGAAACAGATTTGTTGGCTCCTATCTTATCCAATTTGTTGGAGCTGTCAAGAAGCCCAGGTTAAGGGGGAAGGCAAGGGGGAAAGAGCACCCCTGATAGTGGTGGGTCTTCCTGCTGTTCAGTTTTCTTAATGATCTTGTGAGTTAGAAAGGTCTTTGGACAGTGATAGTGGAACAGAGTGGCTGACAGCAAGGGAAATTCATGTATCAGAGAGTATAACCACCAGAAATGGCTACAGCCATTATAATCGGTACATTATACACAGATTTGTAAAGATAGTGAGTGATGAGCCAAGGTTAAACAGAAAATGGAAATTTAGTTGTACTGAAAACTGTTTCATATGTTCTGAGCAAGTTTAAATATCAGCCTCCTAGCAGATGGTAACAGTTATAATTTGTTGCTGAACTCTGTTCTAACCTTTCTGTGATCCCTTTATCCTTACCATTCCTCTCCTTAATTTTTTTTTTATTTAGTAGAAAGAAATCACCTCTCCTACCTTTGATTCATATTGTATATAGCCTTTTTAAGTTCTGGGGCTCATCATTCCAATTCACAATCACATTCATGAGTCAGGCTGTCCAAGTGTCCCCCTAAAGCTTCTAGGACACCCCTAAAGGATTAGAAATGCTAGCAATTAGACACGTTTCATATAACCAATTAGTATCATTTCACTTTTACAAAGGTTTATTACTGAGAAGAATAGTGAAAAAAGAAACTATAAACATATCCCCCCCCAATACCAAGGATATCCTCTCTTATATTAGGGAGACAGAGTAGGTTCTGATAATGCAGTTGCTATATACATTTGTCCTACCAAATACACTTCCTAATTCAGCACAACTGTAGCTCCCTCTTGTCTGCCCTCATTTGATGCTAGGTCAAATGGATTGTTCAGACTTTTATATTATGCATCTCAGCTTCCAAAAAATTCCAGCATAGCCTCTCAGTTCTCGACTTCTGGCTCTTACTCTTCTGACCTTTTGAAGTTCACAAGGTTGTAGCCATTTCACAGTGATATAGCTGATGGATAAAATTGCTCCAAAAATGGGGTTCCCTGGGGCCAAAATGTATGCACAACACACTTTTAAATTTAGATTAAAATATTGGCATTCTCTGGCTATTTTGAAAGAGTTTGGGCAGTTTTAGCCTGACCTGGGGTGGATAGGGGATACTCCTTCCATGTAAGACTGGGACAGGGCTATATCTTGGTTGTGTGTGTGTGTGTGTGTGTGTGTGTGTGTGTGTGTGTGTGTGTGTGTGTGTGAACACAAATCTGTGTAGGAAAGACAAATAAAGTAGCTTGTCAGCTAAAAAAAACACAGCATTAACATTTTCTCTACTAATTTCTTAAATACAGACAATCAACAAAATGATAAATTTAGCCCTGATCTGTAGCTTGCTAAAATCTGAGGGTCACATTGAAAATGTAACAATCTGATTAATTAGCTGCCTCTAGCACATTCCTGGACTTGCAGGTCATCAAGGCCTCAGCTTCTATCCCATCCATGCTCAGCCTCTGGCAAAGCCTGAAATTAACTCTGACTCCCAGACTCCTAGTAGCTGACCACTCTAACAAGGCCATGTCCACTTCCTTCACCTGAAGCAGAAAAGAGCAAAGAGGCAGAGAACAGAGGCTTATATTCAATGGCCTCTTCTCAGTCCTAGGTGAGGAGAGCTGAAGTCCTCTCTGAATAGACTTAAAACAGCCTCTGTCTCTCTGTCTCTCTGTCTCTGGCTCTGTCTCTCTGTCTCTATTTCTCTGTCTCTCTCTCTGTCTCTGTCAATCAGGATAAAGTTAGAGCAAGACAGTTGTTTTTCTGGGTTGTGCACTCATTCCAACTCAGCATCCAATCAACCACTTTACCATGTGATTGGTAGTCCAATTACAGAATATCTATACCTTCCCCCAATCAGGAAGCAGGGTCCTTTTATTACATGTCATCATGTTTAGCTGGAGGGCATCTAAGGAGCACAATGGATAGAGCATCAGGTCTGGAGTCAGGAAGACAACAAGTCACCTAACCCTCCTTGCCTCAGTTTCCTTATCTGTAAAATGATCCAGAGAAGGAAATGGCCAACCTCTCTCCAGTGACTTTACCAAAAAAAACCCAAATTGGATCATGGAGAGTTGGATGTGACTGAAACAACTGAACAACAAAATGTTTTCTGGAATCAGACTTTTCATATGGAATGGCAGCAAATAGAACCCACAGTGCACTATCAGGGGATGGAATGTTGAAGATTTTTGTCACTTTTCTCCTTTGGGTGAAACCAAAGACATGTGAGCCATGGAATTTAATATCATGTCTAGGACACTGTAGTCAGGAGTTTTTTTTTTTTAAACAAGCCAAGGAGTTTTATAAAAGTGAGGCCCCTTTCACCAGACACAGATTGCCTGGGACTGAAATCAGATGAGATGAGGTTCAGCTATGGTACCTCCCTTAATGATAGATATAGAAGGAAAGGGAAAAAAGGGAGAAAAAGGATTTAAGAAAGGCCCTGATCCTGAACTTTGTTCCTCCATCTTCCCACTTCTTTCAGAGTGAGAAATAGAAATAAAATGTTGGGTTTCTTTTTTCATCTGAGGCACTTGCCCAGCCCAGCCCAGGACCAGATTTTTAAGAGCACCAAAGCCACCTGATGGGATAAATTTGAAAAGTAGATTTCCCTACCCCTCTGTAGTTCTGATCTCCCAAGCTCCACCATAACACTTTCTCAAAACTGTGCTTCTCAGGGATCAAAGGAGACAGCAACCCTGTGATGTCCTGCATGTGGCTGCCACTCATCCTCAATGCTTTTCAGGTTGCATCAGTGGGACTGCAGAGTACAACCTGGTACATGCTAACTCTTGAGCTTCTTATATCACTTGAGGGGCTTCTCCCTCAACCTCTAAGCTCATCCATAAGTGTAGCTGAGGACTCTGTTGACAGCACCTCCAGGGAGCTGACTCTAGATAGGAAAAAACCATTTTTTTTCTGTATCCAAGTCCAAAAAAGTAGAGATGACAAAAGTTTCCAGAAGCTCTAGAATAAATCATTTCTACCTCTTTTTCTTCTTAAGAATAGGACTTCCTAGAGAAAAATATTAAACAAAACAGGACCAAGCAGAAAAAAAAAGGACTTCCTGGGGGCAGCTGGGGGGCGCAGTAGATACAGCACTGGTCCTGGATTCAGGAGGACCTGAGTTCAAATCCGACCTCGACACTTGACACTTACTAGCTGTGTGACCTTGGGCAAGTCACTTAATCCTCATTGGCCCACCAAAAAAAAAAAAAAAAGAAGAAAGAAAAGAAAAGAAAAGAAAGAAAAAGAAAAAAGAATAGGACTTCCTGTCCAGCAAACTTCTGTTGGTCCAGGGATTGAGGGGTAGGCCCAAGACACAGTTGCCTCAAGCAGTATCATACTCTTTTTGGCTGATGACCCTATGCTCTTCTAAACTTAATTGGGACTGTTTAACTTCTCCCTTCTATCAGAGGACTTTGGGACCTGGTTTGTGCATAGTCAGGGTGTAAAAGCACCAGATGACAGGCTCAGTGACTCAGTCTTACTGCTAGACCTTGACTGCCTATTTCCCCTATAATTGAAATACTGACTTATTAAATTGTGTTAGGACCCTTGCTATGCACTGAATTTTCCTTGTGGCTCTATTTCTTCATTTCCCCCTTTTGACTGAGACCTTCTTAAGTATCTGAGACCCCTTATTCTTGAATCCTGTCTGGGTCTGATTAGGTCCTTAATTTAAATTGTCAAGTAATCAATCAATATGCATTTTATTAAGTGTCTGTTAGGTATCAGAAACTGGGCCAGGCACTAGGGAGACAGAGAAAAGAGACAGTTCCTAATCTCATGGAGCTCAACACTTAGGAGATAAATTAAAATTAATTTGATAGAGAAGGCATTAGTAAGTAGCTGGGAAAATCAGGAAAGGCCTCATATAGATGGTGCCATCTGAGCCAGACACTGAAGAAAATAAGGAATTCCCTCTTACCTCTATGATCAAAACTGCTAGAAACAGATAAACTGAGGCATGACTCCCAGTCTGGTGCAAAGAAGGAAGGCCATTTAATTATGATCTTGCAAGAAAGGGTGTGCACTCTAGAAGAGTGGCACACTTTGCCACAGCAAACTTTCCTTTTTATCCTAGATCTAACACAAAGTCCCCCCCAATCCGGGTTCACATTCTTTGCTACACTTCTAAACATGTGGACTACCCCCCCCCAGATGTGGGGCCACCATTGCCCCCACCCTGTGGAACAACCAGACCCTGAGATTTTATGATTTTTCATTATCTAACTTCAGAAAACCTCTGCTAACTCAGCAGGGAAAGGAAGGAAAATTTTGGGGAGGCAAGGTGGGTAAGCCTCTAGGGCTTGAATAATCTAGTCTGTTCTTATCTAAGAGGAGCATCTTCTACTGGTTAACTGTTAACTCAGCAGGAAAAGGAAGGAATGGTGGAGATGGAGGAGAAGCCCCTGGACTTGAATAATGTATCCTGCCTACTGAGAAGGGACACATTATTCCTCTCAAAAACCAAAATGCTCTGTTAGCTATTTTTTTTGTTTGTTTTTGTTTTGTTTTTGTTTTTTTGGTGGTTTTTTTTGTTTGTTTGGTTTTTTGCGGGCGCAATGGGGGTTAAGTGACTTGCCCAGGGTCACACAGCTAGTAAGTGTCAAGTGTCTGAGGTCAGATTTGAACTCAAGTACTCCTGAATCCAGGGCCGGTGCTTTATCCACTGTGCCACCTAGACTCCCCTCTGTTAGCTATTAAAAAACTTTCATGGGGAAGCTAGGTGGGGCAGTGTATAAAGCATTGTCCCTGGATTCAGGAGGACCTGAGTTCAAATCCAGCCTCAGACACTTGACACGCAGACATACACTAGCAGTGTGGCTCTGGGAAAGTCACTTAACCCTCATTGCCCCAAAACAAAACAAACAACAACAACAACAACAAAAAAAAACCCTTCATGACCTAGCCTCCTCATACCTTTCCTGTCTTCTTACATCTTACTCCCTGTTGTGTACTATCTGATCCAGTGACACTGGCCCTCTCGCAGACACTCTATATCTTTACCCTGGGCATTTTCTCTTGCTGTCCCCCATGCCTGGAATGATCTCTCTGCTTGCCTCTGCTTACTCCCTTTCCTAGCTTCCTTTAGGTCTTAACTAAAATACCACTTTCTCCAGGAAACGATCTCCAATCCCTCTTACTTTTAGTACTTCCATTCTTTTTTTAAAAGCTATTTCCTATTTCTTCTATGCTTGAGTTCTTGTGGGTGGGGGATGGGGGGTGGGGATGGAGGGGGGAAGAGAAGTTGGAACACAAAGTTTTTTAAAAATTGATGTTAACATTTTGTTTTTACATATGTTTTGGAAAATAAAATTCTATTTAAAAAACATAAAAAAGCTATTTCCTATTTATTCTATATATAGCTTGTTTGCTTGTTAATTTCCCCTTTAGATTGTGAGTTCCTCGAGGGCAAAAACTGTCTTTTGCCTTTTTTTTTCTTTTTTTTCTTTTTTTTTGCATACCTGGTGCTTAGCAAAGTGCCTTTTGGAACATAGTAGGTGCTTAATAAATGTTTATTGACTTTCTAAATGAATTCAAAATAGGTGGATGTGAGGAGGGAGGCCATACCAGGAATGAGGGATAGGATCAAAGACAGGAGACAGAGGGTTGTATATAAAAAAACAAAAACAAAAAAGCATCAGGAAGGTCAGTTTATCTGAATCAGAGTATTTGAAGTGGAGTAACGAGTAATGCATAATAAGCCTGGAAAATCAGGTTGGGGACAGGTTCCCCTCTCCTGTGTCCTGCAGCAATATAACAGCTGTTGGAGATAACAGCTAAGTGTATGCATTCATTTGTCCCCTAGTTTACTGTCAGATTTTACCCAAACCATAACAAACCAATGGCTACATGAATCACACATAAGGATACTAAGGGAAAAATATAAATTGTTTTTTAAGTGGGACAATGAGGGTTAAGTGACTTGCTCAGGGTCACACAGCTAGTAAGTGTCAAGTGTCTGAGGTCGGATTTGAACTCAGATCCTCCTGACTCCAGGGCTGGTGCTCTATCCACTGAGCCACCTAGATGCCCCCAAAATATGACATTTAAAAAAAAATCCTCCCAGTACTGCCAGGAAGTTCATCCTCCTATTTAATCTAAAACCTTCCTGTTAATATTTAAACCCATTCATGCTTAATGAAGAGAGAGAACAAACACCACCCCCTTCTTTGTTAAATTCATTTTTCATGGGACCAGGAACTGTAAAGAACTTTGGAGATAAAATAGACAAACTATCTCATTTCATATTTCAGGGAACGGAAGCTAAAAAGATTACATTTATCCAAGTTCATGCAGGGAGTAAAAACAATGAGATTCATATATAGGTCATCAGCCTTCTTCAAACTCTTGTATGGTCTCAGAAGGGAAGGGACTGTCTTTTGCCTCTTTTTTGAATCCCCATAGCTTAGCATAGTGCCTGATACATAGTAGGCACTTAATAAATGTTTATTGATTGGTTGATTGATTGATAGTACCAAGCTTCTTTTTTCCTAAGAGCTAAGCAAGTTGGTCCATTAATTGGCTAATATCCCCTATTCTATTACAATTCATGGAGATGAGACTAAGCATAGATAAGGAGACTTTTTAGATCCATCTATAAACCTTGCTATTGAGATAAGGGAAATTTGGTTTGAACATGTGATGGTTGGTAATTTTTTTATACTATTAAAATGAATTATTCTTTAAATGTTTGAAGGAATTTGCTTGTAAATCTATCTGGTCTTGAGATTTTTTTTTTCCTTTGGAAGTTTGTGTGTGGCTTGTTCAGTTTCTTTTTCTAAGATAGTAATATGAGTACTTTATTTCCTGTTCTATTAATCTGGCAATTTACATTTTTGTAAACATACACATTTCACTTAATAAATGGTTTTTTTGTTGTTGTTTGTTTGTTTTTTGTTTTTGTTTTTGTTTTTTTTGTGAGGCAATTGGGCTCAAGTGACTTGCCCAGGGTCACACAGCAAGTAAGTGTCAAGGGTCTGAGGTCAAATTTGAACTCAGGTCCTCCTGAATCCAGGGCCGGTGCTCTATCCACATCTCCACCTAGGTGCCCCTTAATAAATGTTTATTGATTGGTTGATTAAATGAGCAATAGTACCAAGCTGCTTCTTTCCTAAATTGGTCCATTAATTGGCTAATATCCGCTATTCCATTACAGTTAGTGGAGATAAGAGTAAGTATAGATAAGGAGACTTTCAGATCTATCTGTAAACCTTGCTATAGGGATAAGAAAAATTTTGGGGGCAGCTTGATAGCAGAGTAGATAAAGCACCAACCCTGGATTCTGGAGAACCTGAGTTCAAATCTGACTTCAGGCATTTGACAGTTACTAGCTGTGTGAACCTGGGCAAGCCATTTAACCCTCATTGCCCTGCAAAACAAAACAAAAAACAAAAAACCCTGAGCTCTAGAGATAAGGGAAATTTGGTTTAACCATGACATGGTTGGTAATGTTTGGTCCAGATTTGTGCCTCAAATATTATCTTTAAAAAAGTTTGGTATAAGTTGTTAAATATTAGCTCCATTTAAATGGAAGAGGCAGCTTGACAGGCTAGAGAGTTAGTCTCCAAGTTGGCAGCTTAGACAATAATTTCTGCAAGACTCTGGACAAGTCATTTAACACCTCAGAGGTCTTGTCAACTTTCTAAGACTAGAAGATAGAGAGAAGGTATTGAGTGAGCTGATTTGATGGAGGGAGTTTCCCACCTGGAAATTTCAGAATAAATTCACTGTTCCATTTTCTATCCTTAGTTTCTCCCTAATTCTATCTGAATGACAGACATAAATAATCATCTAAAAGAGACAAAGTGTGCTTTTCCTTGTTATAAAGCTTAGATTTTTTTAAAAATCAAAGTCCTTATCTAGAGCTTAAAGACAACAACAATATTAATAACAACAATAATAATAAAACACTTAAGTAGTAGGGTAGCCCTACTCAAACTTTCAGATAGTGAAAATAACTTTTATCATATTCAAATCAAAGGACCTTAGGAATTCAAACTGGAGGGAACCTTAGAGATAGGGAGTCAATGCAGTGTAGTGAAAAGAACACTGAATTTGGAGTCAGACATCATGGATTCAGTTTTAGGCTTTGCTACTTGATAGCTGTGTAGCCTTGGGTAAGTCATTTAGTTCCTGTGGTTTCCATTTTCTTATCTGTGATATGAGAGCTCTGATCTAGATACCTATCCCTTCCAGCTCTCAATCTACAATCCTGTGATCTTGCCCATTCCCTTTTATTTTACAGATGAGGAGATTGAGACAGAGAGAGGTGAAGTGATTTGACTAGAAGATTCCAAATAGCAAAGAATAGGGTAATTTGAATTTATATCCACTTCTTCACACTGCTCATTGTATGTTCCAAGAACTCCCAACATTTCAATTATGGGGCCAATGACCAGATTTAAAAACATGAAACAGAAAGTTATACTGACCTTCCCCATCAATTTCTTGTGCTTTGTTATCTCCAGTGGGAATTCACCATTTCTCAAGTTTAATGCCTAGAACCAGTCTAAATTGAGTTAGCCTATTCAGTTCATACCTTCTAGGCAATTAAGTATTTTGATTTAAAAATGCTTCCTACTGACTGCTCTTAGGATAAAGCAAATAAAAGAGAATAAAAGCATGCCATCAAGCAATATCATTTACTCTGTTTTATTAGATAAATAGATCTTGAAAGCAGGATTTGATGATAATAATCTAAAAAGAGGATAATCCATCCACACTGATCTCATTCTCCTCCCTGCCCCCACCCCATCTCTGTCTCTATCTTTCTCATTTATGCTTGCTGTATCAAGCCCTAGTGACCCTGCTGAATAAGACTCATAACCACTCAAAAAGTTATCCATCCTCCACTCAGATGTCAAATTTACTTTCCTAAAGTGCAAGTATGACCATGTCATCCCTCCATTCAATGAACACCAGTGGCTCCCTATTACTACCAGGGTCAAATATAAAATCCTCTGGCTTTTAAAGCCCTTTATAACTTGACCCTTTCTTACATATCCATTCTTCTAACATCTGACTTCCTTCCATGTTCTCTATGATCCAGTAATACCATCCTTGCTGTTTCTCAAAAACAACACTTCATCTCCTGACTCTAGGCATTTTCACAAGCTGTCACCCATGCCTGGAATTCTCTCTCCCCCTCATCTCTATCTCCTGGCTTCGTTGTCTTTAAATCCAACTGAAACCTCACCTTCAGCAAATAAGCCTTTCTTAATCCCCCTTATTTTAGTACCTCCCCTTTGTTGATTATCTCAAGTTTTTTTTTCCATAAAAGTATTTTATTATTTTCCAGTTACATGTAGAGATAATTTTCAATATTTGTTTTTATAAAATTTCTAATTTCAAATTTTTCTCCCTCATTCCCCTCCCTCCCCCCTCCCCAAGACAGCAAGCAATCTGGTATAGGTTATATATGTACAATCACATTAAACATATTTAAACATATTTCTGCATTAGTCATGCTGTGAAAGAAGAATCAGAGCAAAAAGGAAAAAAACCTCAAAAAAGAAAAAAAAATAGAAATAGTATGGTTCAATCTACATCTAGATTCCATCGTTCTTTTTTTTCTGGATTTGGAGAGCATTTTCCATCATCATGAGTCCTTTGGAACTATCTTGGACCATCGCACTGCTGAGAAGAGTCAAGTCTATCACAGTTGATCAACATACAATGTTGTTGATACTGTGCGCAATGTTCTCCTGGTTCTGCTCATCTCACTCAGCATCAGTTCATGTAAGTCCTTCTAGGTTTCTCTGAAATACACCTGCTCATCATTTCTTACAGCACAATAGTATTCCATGACATTAATATACTACAACTTGTTCAGCTATTCCCCAATTGATGGGCAGCCCCTCAATTTCTAATTCCTTGCCACCACAAAAAGAGTAGCTATAAATATTTTTGTAAATGTGGGTCCTTTTCCCTTTTTATTATCTCTTTGGGAAAAAGACCTAATAATGGTATTGCTGGGTCAAAGGGTATGCACAGCTTTATAGCCTTTTGGGCATAGTTTCAAATAAAATAGAATGGTTGGATCAGTTCACAGTTCCACCAACAGTGCATTAGTGTTCCAATTTTTCTACAGCTTCTCCAACATTTATTATTTTCCTTTTTTGTCATATTAGCCAATCTGATAGGTGTTAGGTGGTATCTCAGAGTTGTTTTAATTTGCATTTCTCTGATCAATAGTGATTTTAGAGCATTTTTTCATATGGCAATATCTTTCATTTCTTCATCAGAAAACTCCCTGTTCATATCCTTTGACCATTTCTCAATTGGGGAATGACTTTGTATTCTTATAAATTTTATTTAGTTCCCGATATAGTTTAGAAATAAGGCCTTTATCAGAAATACTGGCTATAAAAATTGTTTCCCAGCTTTCTGCCTGCCTTCTAATTTTGCATGCATTGCTTCTGTTTGTACAAAACCTTTTTGATTTAATGTAATCAAAATCATCCATTTTGCATTTCATAATATTCTCTATCTCTTGTTTGGTCATAAACTGTTCTCCTTTCCAAAGATCTGAAAGTTAAACTATTTCTTCCTCTACTAATTTGCCTATGGTATCACCTTTTATGTCAAACCATGTACCCATTTTGACCTTATTTTGGTATGAGGTGTAAGATACTGGTCTATACCTAGTTTCTGCCATACTATCTTCCAGTTTTCCCAGCAGTTTTCGTCAAATACTGAGTTCCTATCCCAGAAGCTGAAGTCTTTGGGTTTATCAAACAGTACACTACTAAGGTAATTTACTACAGTGTCTCCTGTGCCTAACCTATTCCATTGATCCTCCACTCTATTTCTTAGCTAGTACCAAATAGTTTTGATGACTGCCACTTTATAGTAAAGCTTCAGATTTGGTACAGCTAGCCCACCTTCCTGTGCATTTTTTCTTAATAGTTCCCTTGGATTATCTCAAATTTGTAGTGTATAATAATTTGTTCGTAGTTGTTTGCATGGTGTCTCTCCCATTGAAATGTGTGCTTCGTGAGAGAAGGGAATATTTTTGCTTTTCTTGACATCCTCAGCAGTTAACACAGTGCCAGGTACCTAGAAGGCACTTTGAAATGCTCGTTGACTTGACAGTATGTGTATTTAGACAGACACTCCAAATGGATAATGAGTTTGGCCCAAAACTAAAAAGGAAGAGGAGAACATTATGCATTGCCTTTGGAAAATTGTGAAGCTCCTGTAGTGAACCCAAACTTCTCCCTGAAATAAAAGCTCATCTTTTAAATACCAGTATTCTACCAGCATTGCTGTGTGGCTGTTAGCCATGGATAACTACAGTCTCCAAAAAAAATTAAAAATAATTATTATTCAGAATGCAGCACAGGAGTACATGGCAAACTGCAGCACATACTAAATATTGGCAAGTTGCAACACATAATAAATAAGAAAATGTAAAGAAGACAGAGTAAAGGGTACCATGAGAGAATTTACATAATCCCCCCCCAAAAAATGGTTTAGTCACACAGAGTGAGGAATAACTAATGGATAACTGTGTACTGCACTGGAATCCTTTCAATTTCAAGAGAAAGTGAGGAATATTCCCAAACCTTATGCTCCTTTTGGGGAATAATTCAATTTTATTTTGTTTGTATATATAATTATGGCTTTGTGATACAGTTTGAGACCTGGTACTGCTATCTGATCTGTTTTCCCATTATTTTTCATTAATTCCCTTGATATTTTTTTATCATTTATTCCTTCCTGATTTTTACTATTTTCTCTAGTTCTATAAAATAATTCTTTGGTTGTTTGATTGTTATAGCACTAAAATAAATAAATTTAGGTTAATATTATCTTTGTTGTATTGGTTCAACCTACCAATGAACAATTAGTGTTTTCCAATTATTTAGATATGTCTTTAAGTGAAGAACATTTTACAATCGTATTCATATAGTTCTTGCATATATCTTGGACTCCCAAGTATTTTACACTATCTGTAACTATTTTAAATGGAATTTTTCTTTCTCTCCCTTTCTGTTGGACTTTGGTGGTAATATGACAAAAAGGTGATATTTTATGGAGGTTTATTTTATATCTCGCAACTTTGTTGAATTTGTCAACTGTTTCAATTAGTTTAGTTGACTGTCCAGAGTTCTCTAAGTAAATTATGTCATCTGCAAAAAGTGATAATTGTTTTTCCTCATTGCCTATCCTTATCACTTTATGCCAATTCCTTTTCTTGTCTTATTGCTACAATTAACATTTCTAGCACTATATTTAATAGTAATTGTAATAATGGACATTTTTTCTTTATAACTAATGTAATTGGGAAAAGTTCTTGCTTAATTCCATTATAGATAATGTTGGCTCTTGGTTTTTTGTTTGTTTTGGTTTCTAAGATAGATACCAGTTATATTAAGGGAAGATCCATTTATTCTTATGCATTTGGGTGCCTTTAGCGAGAATGGGTATTATATCTTCCCCAAAGATTTTCTGTATCTTTTCCCTGATATCTCTTTCATTAGCATGGCTATTCCATGAACAAGACACTCCTCTCAGCAATGGGCTTCCATTGTGGCTATTCCCCATTTCTAGAATGCTCTCTCTCATCTCCACCTACTGAATTCCCTAGCTTCTTTTAAGTCTTAGCTAAAATCCCACCTTATACAGGAAGCCTTTCCCAACTCTCCTTCTTCTTTTTTTTTATTTAAAAACAGGGCAATGAAGGTTAAGTGACTTGTCCAGAGTCACACAGCTAGTAAGTGCCAAGTGTCTGAGGCCAGATTTGAACTTAGGTCCTCCTGAATCCAGGGCCAGTGCTTTATCCACTCTGCCACCTAGCTGCCCCCCCCAACTCTTCTTAATTCTAGTGCCTTCCCTCTGTTAATTATTTCCTGTTTATCCTGTATGTGGTTTACTTTGTATATATTTGTCTGTATGTTGTTTCTCCCATTGGATTGTAAGCTCCTCGAGGGCTCCCTTTGCCTCTTTTTGCATCCCTAGCACTTAGCAATATGCCCAGCACATATGAGGTACTTAATAAATAATAATAACTGTTGATTAATCATATGTTTTTTTTTTATTTTTAATTTTATTTTTTTTTGGTGAGGCAATTGGGGTTAAGTGACTTGCCCAGGGTCACACAGCTAGTAAGTGTTAAGTGTCTGAGGCCAGATTTGAACTCAGGTTCTCCTGACTCCAGGGCTGGTGCTTTATCCACTGTGCCACCTAGCCACCCCATATGTTTTTATTTTTGCAATTAATATGGTTGATTATTTTCAAAGTTTTCTTAATATTGCATCAACCGTGCACTCCTGGTATAAAACCCAGATTGGTAATAGTGTATACTTGTTGCGATATTTTGCTGAACTCTCCTTGCTAATATTTTATTTGCATAAATATTCATTAGGGATATTGGTCTATAGTTTTCTTTTTCTATTTTAAATCTCCCTGGTTAAGGTAAAAAGACTATGATTGAATCTTAGAAGAATTCATTTTAATAGGATTCCTTTTCCTATTTTTCCAAACAGTTTATATACTATTGGAATGAATTATTCTTTAAATGTTTGAAAGAATTTGCTTGTAAATATATCTGGTCCTGAGATTTTTTTCCTTTGGAAGTTTGTATATGGCTTGTTAAATTTCTTTTTCTAAGATAGCTATATAAGTATTTTATTTCCTGTTCTATTAATTTGGGCAATTTACATTTTTGTAAATATACTCATTTCATTTAGATTGTGAGTATTGGCATACAATTGGGCAAAATCATTCCTATTAATTTATTTTATTTCCTCTTTGTGATTTTACCTATTTCATTTTTGATACTGGTCATTGGTTTTCTTCGTTTTTTGGTCAAATTTTCCAAGCTCAGATCTTTCAGAATGCCTCTATTTCACTAAAGCTCTATTCCCTCCCCACTCCATGTAAGATAACCAGTCAGTTTTTCTGGGTAAATTATTCTTGGTTGTCAGTCCTTATCTTTTGCCTTCTGGAATATTCTTTTTCAAGCTCTCAGTAGCAGTTAAATCTTGTGTGATCTTGTATGGCTCCTTGATACCTGAATTCTTTATTTCTGCCTACTTGTATTATTCAACCTGAAGTTATTAGATTTTAGCTATATTTCTGGTGTTTTCATTTTTTTAATCAGGAGATGATTGGTGGATCTTTTCAATTTATACTTTGCCCCTGGTTCTAATAGATCTGATCTGGGAAATTTCCAGATTTCTTGAAATATGATGTCCAGGATCATTTTTTGGTCATGGTTGTCAGGTATCCAGTGATTCTTAAATCATCTCTTCTCAATCTGTTTTTTTTTTTGTCACTTGTTTTTGTAATGAATTAGCTTATATTTTCTTTTCTTTTATATTTTAATCATTTGACTTTGTCTTAATATTTCTTCGTGTCTAGTGGAGTAAATCTTTTATTTGGTCAATTCTAATTAAGGGAGGTTTTCTTTTGGGGATAAGATTTTATACCCCTTATTTTAAGCTATTATTTTTCTTTCCTTATCTTTTATCCATAGCTCTCATTTCAGTTTCCACTTTTCCCCTACTCCTTTCATCTGGTTTTTAATACAAATTTTTGTCCTTTTTACCTCATGCTTTATTTTTTTCTAGGAACTGTGGTTGGACTTGTGTCCAAACTGCATTTTTCTTTGACACTTTTTTTATAGATGTTTTAGAATAATTTTCTTCCTTTAAGTATCTGTGTCACAAGTTCCTGACTCAGATTTAGCTCCAATTGATACCTCTGTCAGCATGTTCCTGCCTGGAAGTTTTAGGAGAGTGTTGCTGGACTCAAGCACTATTAGCTCACTGGGCAACGCTACAGGTTCTGATTCAATGAACTGCAGACTCTCCTTTGGTCTGCTAGTCCCATCCTAGTTATTCTACTTTAGCTACAGCCGGAGTTTTAGGCTAGAAGACAGTCTTGGCTCTGTTCCTGGTATCAGAGTTACATAGCTACTGTTTCTTTCTCCCTCAGCACACAGATAATGCTCATGGCCATTACCACCCTTCTTTGCAACCCTTAGGCACAGATCCCCTCCTTAGTCTATCCTGAATCTGTGACCTGGAATTGGACAATGAGGAACAAAGTTGCCAGATGGTACCATTCCAGTTCTCTCTGCTAGTTCAGGGATTTGGGGGAACCTATTTCTGCTCTAGTGCTTTCCTCTTACCTACTCTCAGACCTCTTTCAACTCTCCTAGGGTGATAAAATTCCCTGCACAGTGCTCATGGCCAGACCCTGTCCCCAAATATCTGCAGACCTCCTTACCTATCTCCCTAAATGAAATGTGCAATAAAAATAATTTACTGTGTTTTTTCTTTTTTCTTTTTTTTAAAGTAATAAACATTTTTATTTATAGTTTTGGGTTCCAATTTTTATCCCTCCTTCCCTCTCCTCCCCCTTATCAGATATGGGTTATACATGTATGATTATGTAAAACATTACAATATTAATCATTTTGAACAAGAAAATTTGAATAAAAGAAAAAATGAAAGTGAAAAATAACATCCTTCAGTATATTCCATCAATATCAGTTCTTTCTTTGGAGGTGGATAGTGTGTTTCAATAGTCTTTTGGGATTGTCTCGGATCATTGTATTTTTGAGAATAGTCAAGACATTCACAGTTCTTCATTAAACAATATTGCTATCTCTGTGCACAATGTTGTCTTGGTTCTGCTCATTTCACTCTATATCAGTTCATACAAGTCTTTCCAGGCCTTTCTGCAATCATCCTGCTTGTTATTTCTTATAGCACAATAATATTCCATCACCATCATATACCAGAGTTTGTTTAGCCATTCCCCAGTTTATGGACATTCCTTTGATTTCTAATTCTTAACCACCACAAAAAGAGCTGCTATACATATTCTTGTACAAATATGTCTTTTTTTCTTTCGGGGGATATCTTTGGGATATATACCTAGCAGTGGTATTGCTGGATCAAAGGGTATGCACAGTTCTATAGCCCTTTGTGCATAGTTCCAAATTGCTCTCCAGAACGGTTGTTATGATTTTTTCCTTGAATTTCCCAATCAAAATTCCATCTTTTTTTTTTTTTAGGCAATGGGGGTTAAGTGACTTGCCCACGGTCACACAGCTAGTAAGTGTCAAGTGTCTGAGGCCGGATTTGAACTCAGGTACTCCTGAATCCAGGGCCGGTGCTTTAACCACTGCGCCATCTAGCTGCCCCTATCTTTTTTGTGAGGCAATTGGGGTTAAGTGACTTGCCCAGGGTCACACAGCTTGTAAGTGTCAAGTGTCTGAGGCCAGATTTGAACTCAGGTCCTCCTGACTCCAGGGCCTGTACTCTATCCACTGCGCCACCTAGCTGCCCCCAAATTCCATCTTTTAAAAGATCTCTATGGAGCAGGTATGGTGGGGGATCTAGGTTCTATTTCCTCTTACTATATCTCTATCTTGACTTCTATGTTACCAACCCATTTTTTTCTTCATAAAGGTTTTGACTCACTTCTACACAAATGACTTAGTCATGAACAACAAATATTCAAAATAGATTCAAGGTTAGTGAGAATGCTAAATATTTGATGCCCACACAGAAAGCTGTTTTCTATTTAAAATATACTACCAACACAATAATGTCAAAACCAATTTATATAAAATGTGGCATCTTCCAAGGAGAATGATACAAAAACATTTTATTAACAACTTGATGTACAGGGATGGCATCTCGTATTGCTCCACTGAAAAGCATATTAAACAGCTACTGTACTTCATTTTATGGAAACTTTCTTCAACAGTATCAAAATGTAATTTGAACTTGATAAGTATAAAATTCTTAAAGTTTGAGAGGTTAAATCTGATAAAAGGAGAAAACAGATTAATAGATTTTTTTTAAAGTGAGGCAATTGGGGTTAAGTGACTTGCCCAAGGTCACACAGCTAGTAAGTGTTAAGTGTCTGAGGCCGGATTTGAACTCAGGTACTCCTGACTCTAAGGCCGGTGCTCTACCCACTGCGCCACCTAGCTGCCCCTATAGATATTTTTATACAACATGATCAACAGGTTAAAAAAATTACAAAAATATTTTTTAGAATAATGGGATCTCATAACACAAAGCAATTGCAAAACCTAATAACAAGTATTCATTACTGCATCTATCAAATGTCACTCAGAGTGGTTTCACTTTGAATAGAGATTATGGAACAACTAAGATAGAAGAGTAGAATCAAAAGGGTGTCCATGATCAACACGTACATGAATGAAACTATCGTTACACCAGTAAAAGAGTATTTAGCCAACAACTAAGATAGCCTGGTGTGGTACTGCAATTTTTGTAATTCCAACTACTTGGGGGGAAGATGAAGCTGATGGATGACTTGAATTTAGGGATTTTTGCAAGAGTGGGCTGATCCGATGGGGTGTCCAAAAATCAAATTAGCATCAATATTGCAAGCTTCTGAAAGTAGGGGGCTACTAAGATGCCCAAGGAGGAGACACAATGTGAAATTCAAAGTTCCCATGCTAATTATTACTGTGATTGTGTCTTTGAATGGGCACTGACCTTCCAGCTTGGGTGTGATAGGGCGACTTAGTTTCAAGAAGAAAAAGAAAACAAGAAGGAAGGAAAGAAAAATAAAAAAGAGAGAAAGAAAAGAAGGATGGCAGGAAGGCAGAAACTCACTTTCTTTTATTAACAGATGACAACTATACTATAAGAATAGACCCAAAATACAACTAAGAATACAACAAATAAACTTTGCTAGAAATGAAACATCCTTATAAAGAGAACTATTTCACAAAACCACTCAAACATAACATTGATATACAACATTTACAAATTTTAAATAAATGTTACCATACCATGTATTCATAATAAGTTCTATGGGATAAAAAGCTTTCAAAATATGGCAGCCTAGCAGAATAAATTAAATCAGTGTGGAAATAGGACAAGGTTCACGTTATCTTGCCATCCTTTCTTCCACTTGAGTCGTGCTCTTATACAATTATATAAGGCTATTCTATCCATTTGTGCGATAGTCCCAGAACATTAAATATAAAATGAGGATAGCAGGTCATTGACTTATCCCAGGAACATTTCTATTGATACTCTACAACAAAAGATAAAATCAAAATGAATAATAACATAAAGAAAATAGAATGTGGCAGGTAGAGATGGGGAACAATAGTATTCTAACAGGAGAGACAAGCATAAACAAGTCACAAAGATGGGATATTCAGGGATTCTTTAGAGAAAGTTATCCATCTTTCATCTTCATTATCTTCTTTCCTTCTTAGCAACTTAAAATGAGTATATGCATGAAAATCAATTATGAAATAAAGGAGACTACAAATGCCAGGTTATAGGATCATAAAGTTAGATCAAGAAGTGACCTTAGAGATCATCTAGTTCAGAGCTTCATAAACTTCTTCCCTCCTTTTCACCTGGGAAATTTTTATGTGACCCCTCAGTATATAAGTATATAAAAAGGTATACATAACCTTTTACTGCTGCCAAATTTTTCATGATCCCCGCATTCTGTTCCATGATCCCATATGGGCTGTCAATCCACAGTTTAAGAAGCTTAGGATCTAGCTCAACTTTCTCTTTGTCTCTCTCTGACACTGTCTCTCTCTTTCTGTGTATCTCTGTGTGTCTGTGTCTTTGTGTCTCTCTGTGTCTCTCTCTGTATCTCTGCCTCTGTCTCTGTGTCTCTGTCTGTCTCTGTGTGTCTGTGTGTCTATGTCTGTCTCTGTCTGTCTCTCTGTCTCTCTCTTTCTCTCCCTCTCTCCCTCCCTCTCTGTCTCTCTATCATTCTTTCTGCCTCCATCTGTCTGTCTGTCTGTCTGTCGCTCTCTCTCAAACTGAAGCACAGAAATTGAAGTGACTTGCCCAAGGTCAAACAGGTAGTGAATGGCAGAGCCAGGATTTCAACTCCCAACCATAAATCTAAACACATAATCTTCTGTTCCCATCTGTGACATGTTAACAAATTAGTTGGGCTCTAATCCTAGCATCTCTTGAATTCTGTCAACATCTGTCTAGCCAGGGTGACCCGCAAGTAACAGACAATATATAAAACAGATCAGAGAACAAGTATTTTCTAATCTAAGTAAAAAATCAAGCCATTTTCAATATTGCTTATCTTGGTGCCCTCTTTGGCTCTGGAATCTACCTGTCTACCTAGCCTATCTCCCATAGCTTATTTCACTGGATTCAACCCCACACCTGTACAGACACTTGTATATTCTAGATCCCACCTGCAATAGCTAGACTCCTACTTCTGACTCTTCCTGGGCAATCTTATCCATTACTGCTTGCATTCTAGTGTGAACAGATTATATTCATCTTACTTGTCATAGGACTGAAATTCCACTTGTAAGGGTTTTTCTAATAGTGTACATTAGTTTTCCTGATTATTAAATTAAAGCTTTAAAATGTAAGGGAGGGGGAGCAAGGGAGATGAGGGGAAGGTACAGAGAGTAGCACAGAAGTCTAGGTTCTCAAATGTTTTGCCAATGGATCAAAATCTTTTTTTAGGTTTTTACCACACTATGGCCCTAGACACATGCTGAGTCTGTTTTCTGAGGACTAACCTAGCTAAGGAAGGCTTCTTGATGATGCTTCTTTATTTTTGACCATGGTAACCCACAAAGCAAAAAATATATGTATGTATGTGTGTATATATGTGTATACAGATGTGCATATTTTATTTATTTATAATAACCCTCAATCTTGTGTGTTTCCCTTCCAAAATCTTCAGCAGTTATGGTAGAAGGGCATAAAAGGGGGTGGAAAGTATCAAGAATCACAGCTGTTGGATGATATGTAAACCTTTATTGACTATGGCTGCTTTAAATGTGTGGGGGGCAACTAGTAAGTGTGGTGGATAGAGCACAGGGCCTGAAACCAGGTGGATCTGAATTCAAATCCCATTTCAGATAATTACTAGTCGTGTGACTCTGGGCAAGTCACTTAACCCTTATTTGCTTCAGTTTTCCCTCTATAAAATGGGGACATACCGAAGAAGGAAATGCCAAACCACTCTAGTCTCTTTGCCAAATTAATGACTGAAAAACACTCTAAATTGTGAGCTCTTTTGTAGTGGTGAGCCTGGGACCAGTCAGAGGCTCTTCCTGTTTGAGGTGGAATGGTTGATCAGCTTGCTGGGATCAGTGAGAGGGTACTCTTCCCTTGGAAAAACAAGGTGGTTAATCAACCAGATATTAACTGACTAGGACCAGGTGGTGCCAATAATCCCTAGTTAGGCAAGCACCCTCAGTCCTGATTAGCTGCAACTTTTTGCCCATCTATCCCCCTATAAAAGCATTGTCTTCCCTTTAGCTCAAGGAGGAACTTGTCTTAAATCTTCTCTCTGGGAGGTTAAGTCAAACTTTTCCTTCCTTTTCCTTCCTATCACATTCTATATCATGCTGAATAAAAATGTTATTATCTCTGATCAGAAAGTGTGCAAGAGTTAATTCTTTAACAGGGGGATATTCAGAACCAGTGTTTCCCCTGACACTTTGTGTCTTGTCCAAAGGATTGACATATTGATGAAGGAGCTGAATCATATCAATCTTGACATTCTTGATTTGAACTCAGGTCCTCCTGAATCCAGGTCCAGTGCTTTATCCACTGCGCCACCTAGATGTCCCCTCTCTGAAGCCTTTAAAAAATTTTTCCTAACCAGGGCTGCGAGATGGCACAGTGGATAAAGCACCGGCCCTAGATTCTGGAGGACCTGAGTTCAAATCGGGCCTCCGACATTTGACACTTACTAGCTGTGTGATCCTGGGCAAGTACCTAGATCCTGATTGCCCCACCAAAACAACAATAACAACAACAACAAAAGGCCCCAGAGAAGGCAAGTGGTTATCTAAGGTTCCCCCACTCACCCTTAGTTCCAGGACTGGGATACAAAATCCCCATCTTCTGACCTCCAAGTACAGAGTTCTTTCTTCTTTGGGATGGTAGGGTGAGGGAGGGCAGGCAGGTCTATGGTTTCCAGTGCATGTGTGAAGGAGCTTCCTCTACCTACCCAGATCAACTATTCTGCAGCTTTAGTTTTCGACAGTAGCCTGGGGCAATGAATAGTTAAAAGGTTTAGGCTGGGTCACACCAGCAATTATAAGCTTGAGACTGGGTTTGAATCGGGTTCTTCCAGATTTCTGAGTCCTCTTAGCACTACTCCATAAAATGTATTTTCTATTCCCTTAAAACACCATACTTTCATCTCAAGTATATCAGCAAAGTGGGTCATCACTGCAACTTATGTGAAGACAGCAACACACTGAAAAATTAACCAAAGTATGACTAATGAGACAAAGGGCTTTGGAATGGGTCAGTTTAATTAGCGACATGCAGCTTTTCACCTTCACTTTTAGTGTTTACTGTTTGACCTGGGTCACAAAACAGATGGTTAAGTGAGAGACTGCTAACTTCCATCAGGACAAAACGTTAGCACCCTCATCATGCAGCCGACTTAAATTGTGCAGGAGACTGGGGTAGTTGTGCGCTGAGGGGCCACCTCGTTGCCTCCCACTCCCCAGCCCCCGGAATCCCTGCAGGAGGCTTGGCTCGGAGGGGCTGAGCAGCCAGCACACCAGGCCAAACCAGGAGATCTGAGCGCGCCCACAGCTGCGGTGGAGCCGAGGCAGCATCTCCCACTGACATTTCCGCCCCGCCCTCAACCCCAGCAGGCAGGTCCGGAGTGGGTGGGAGGGCGTAGAGAGGGTGGAGGACCCACACCAGTTAGGCTGCTGCTGTGAGACACCGCCAGGGTGCAGGCAAGGTTGTGTGTATTTCAGCTGAGAGGGAAAGCCCTTTGCGTAGCTGCCCTCCCTTGTCCCCGCCCCCAGCTCAGCCAGGGGGCCGGTGCATCCTTTCCGTAGCAGAGGCTAGCTAGGGCGTCCAAGCTAAGCCCGCCGAGGAAGGGTGAGAAGGAAAGGGATTGGAGAGCGGCCCTGGTCCAGGGGTTTTTGGAGCTTTCTCTTGCCTCTTCTGGAGCAAGAGCTCGAGAGGGAGGTGAGAAAGCAAGCTCAGGTTTGATCCTGGTGGTGGGGGGAGAGGACATTGGCCGGCAGGGCCAGCCGGGGATGCGATTGCTAGAGGGAGGGAACGACACTTCGGCGCTGCTAGGTGCAGTAGTGAGTGTGCGTGCGTGTGTGCTGTGTGTACGCGTTTATGTGTATCTGTCTGCACGGATGGAGCCAGGGTGGGATTGTTGTACCCGGTAACCAGGGCGGCCGAGGCTTCCCGTGAGCACCAGAGCCCTCGTAAAGAGAGAGGGAGAGAGGAAAGAGGGGTGGTGGTGGTGCAGGAGGAGGAGGAGGAAAAGAGCAGGATTGAGAGGAGAGCGCGAGCGCCAGCCACCGAGCGAGCTCTTGGGCATTTCCCGCAGAGCCCGGGAGAAGCAAGCCAAGGAGATTTTTCAACCGCTGCTCTTGGCAACGGTGGAACAAGACAAGCCAGCCGCCCTAGGAATAAGGTAAAAACGAGCAAAATGAGGACACATCCCTGGCAAGTTTGCGCGTTGCACTCTAGGGTCCTGCCCAGCTGAGGTAGGGGCTGCAGGGAAGAAGGGGGGGTTTTCGCTGCAATACTATACCAGGAGGTTTCTACGAATTTCTCCCTCTTTCTATATTGTCATTTCCGCCCATAGCACGTCCTCAAGCTCATGTTCGGATGGTGCAGAAAGAAGCAAAAGGCTGCCCCCCCCCCAACACCCCCTGTCATTGTACGGGTGGCTGTTACTATCAGATAGGAGCTTTAGGGCGTCAGACAGATTCTTGGAGCCTCCCTTCCTCCGCCTCCTGTGCTATTTTAGGAAGGGTTGGGGAAGGGGAAATAGGTAGCAAAGCAAGAATTGTGTGCCGGGCTGGACCCATCACATTCGCTTCTCTGCCACCGGCTCGGTCAGTGCACTAGCGCTGGCTGCACTAGAGGGCAAAATAACTTTCAGCCAGCCTGGTGGAAGACTCATTTTCCGACTCAGATTTTACATCACTGCCCAGGGTATGGGGTGGAATGGCGATTCAGAGAGGGTTGGTGCACTCACTGCAAAAGACAGTCAAATAACGCAAATGCAGCAGAAAACAGCCTGGGAAGGCAGAGAACTTGGGGGAAAGCTGTCCAATGGACTAGGTTAGTATAAAAAGGTTTTCATAAGATGTGAGAGAGACTCGGGCCCATTTTTTTTGTAGATGATTTGGGCAGGCTTTCCAGGAGTAGCAGTTATAGGCCAGTCTTACTATCCTGCCATTTTAAATATATATATATATATATATATATATATATATATTATCAGAGATTGGGCTGCTTGATTTTTTCTTTTTCTGAGACTATTATAAAGCAGTTCCAAAAATTGGGGGGAATGCTCCCCCCTTTAAAAGATCAGCGCTCACCTAATTTTTTGCCATATTTTCATAGCATTCTTCACAGGAAGGTCAAGTCACGCCAAGACTTTGTGTAATGATAGGCAATGAAACAAGTGGTGTAAATATGCAGACAAGCTGCATTATGTGTGAATTAGATGTGAGTCATGGAAATTCTTGGACCAGGCTTTCTGAGAGAAAAGCATGGGATGTATTGCTTGGGCTGTCTTGACATCGAAGGAACAGCACCTGTTTCTTCCCTTCTTCTTCACCCCTTGTTCACTGCTTTGAGGTAGATTTAAAGCTGATGCTAACAAACTATGTAAACTTAAGACATAATCATGTGAAAGGGCAGGAGCCATTTTTTTTTTCAGGCTGTTCCAGATGATATTGCTACTATTCTTTAAAACTTTTACCCCCTGGGCTATTGAGTTTACCTCACTTTTACCCTTCCCAAATAACAATTTTCACAAAACGAGTTACCCCTGCTCATCATTATTCTCTCCTTTGAATAGAAATTCTATCCTTGGTTTTCATTGTAACTTTTCTGAAGGAACAGAAAAAAAAAAGATATAGAATTGCCTTAAGACTTAGAAATCTTTGAAAAATACTTGCCACAATAGTGCAGAGTATGTGGCACTATAGCCTTCAATCTAATGTTCATTTATTTGCTAGACAGCTTCTTGAAATGGGGATGGGCTATAACTGGATGAGGATGTGTAAGAAATACATAAGTGGTAAAAGTCATTCCTTTTTTCTTCCACCCCAGCTTTAGCTATGGTTGGCTTCATCCTATAGACCCATATAGTATATAGCAAGAACATATGACAGGGAATCTAAGGAAATCCTGATAACTTTTCTTTCTTTTTTAAACTGTGGCCTTCCATTTGGTGTGGTCTACCAAAATCTGAAACATGAGGTTTATTTTTTGTTTTTAGTTCTTAGGTGTGTTTATTATTTAAAAAAAAAAACAACACTCCTAATAAGTCTATGAGAGAAAGGCAATGGATAACCTTTTTTATTGGGCAACTGTTAATCTGCTTGATCAAACAGAATCATGACCTAAATTTCTTTTTACATTAGTCAACTGAATACTCTGTCTTTTGGTTAGAGGACATGAACATCAGATGTTCATTATGCATTTGTCTTCCTGCCCTTGCTGGGCAGGGACAGAATTTGGAGCACTACCACCCACCCTCTGGGTACCCAGAACATTATTTTGGTAATGATGATGCAGGAGCTGAATATCCAAATACTTTGCTCCTCCTCTTCTTCCTTCCTTCTGTATGCCTTTTGGCTATGTTACAGGTTGCTAATTACATCCTTTACCAGTGGGTGTTTAGGAAAAAGATGAAGTAAAACTAAAATCAAACTATTTTTCTATATTTATGAATCCCAACAGACCTTAATGAGTAAAGAAATTGAAATTATGATTAAAAATTGTAGATTAAAAATGAGTGGATTGTATTACCCATTCTATTAATGAATTCTATTTGTATGGTTGATATAGTTATATAACTCTTTATAGCCTATATGATCTTCATAGCCTATTGCTGTTTTTTGATCTGAATCTTTACCTAGTAACCACATGTTAGTCGACTTATCTTTGGTTAGAAGTGAGTCAGTCCATCTCTTTCTGCTGTATGGTCTAAAGTACTCAGCTGATGCTTCCTGGGTCTTAATACCTCAACTTTTGGAATTGTTGAAGTTGTATTTCAAAACATCCTAGTAATTTGGCAGCTAGAAAATTAATGGCCATGCTGACAAGCAAAGAAAGGAAAATTTATTGTGGTGTTGAAGCAGAAGATGGAGCTTGAGGGTCCTCTGGGTTTGAGGCTCTGGGAAAAATTGGTGGGAAAATATTGTCTTAACCCCCTCCTTCCTACATGTTAGGTTCACTCATGGCATAGTGAAAAGAGGAGTGAATTTAGAACTTCTGGTTCTCTAATTCATCACTTGTGTGATCTTACACAAATCACTTCCATCAGTAAGCATTTATCAAACTCCTATGTTCCAGGCACTGTGCTAGGCACTAGGAATATGAAGATGAATGTTAAATGGTCACTCAAGGATACAGATATACTGTCATATGTAACACACATACTAAGTAGATATAAGATAACCTTAGGGAGGATGGCACCAGGGAGAGGACACCAAGAAAGGGCTGCCATGAAAATGGTCTTTAAGTTGAGTCTTGAAGGAAACTAGGGGTTCTAAGAGGTAGAGGTGAGAGAGGACAGCCCTCTAGCTTGGTTAGATAGCCATTGTAGTAGCAATGGTATGTATATAAAAGGTGGACTTTTATAGGTGAAGAATAGCAAAAAAGGCTAATATAGATGGATTAGAGAGTGTTTAGAGGGCAGGAAAGTTTAATTAGCCTGGAAGAGTAGGATAGGACCAGAGTGTGAATTAATTTAGATGCCAAACAATAGAATTTATTTTTGATACTATAGGTCATAGAAAGTCATGAGGGTTTATTGAGTGTGGGTGAAAGGGGGGGGGATGATGCAGTCAGACCATCACTTTTGGAAAATCACTTTCACAACTGTGTAGAAAAAGAATTGTAGTGTAGGGACTTGAGGCAGAGAGACTAATTAGGAGGCTATTACAATGGTTCAAAAGTGAGGCTTATAAAGGCCTAAAGTAAGGTGGTCCCTGTGAGAGTAGAGAGGAGAGGACCTATTGGAGCGATGTTTAAGGAGATAGAACTTTTAAGATAAGAAAACAGATTGATATGTGGGTTGAGGGAGAGGTAGAAGTTGAGGATTATATTGAGGTTGCAAACCTATGTGACTAAAAAGATGGAGGGTGTCCTCAAGCCCAGTAGGGAAGTTTTCAGGGCCTTAGTTTTCTTCTTAATAAAATGAGGAGGTTGTACTGCATGACCTTTGGATCATAGAATTTGGAACAGCTCTAACATGCTTTGATTTTGAATAAATTGGACACATTTTGAACCAGTTCAATCCCTAAAGATGAATAAAATTCATCTCAAAGAAGGATAAAAGTTTTCATTCAATATTTTAAAAAATTAATTTGACCATCTAATACTTTGATTCTTGTAATATATTGACAAATCCACAAGGACCTTTCACCTGGGTGGAGGTGGGGGGGGGGAGAGGGGAAGGGAGGTGTGGTAAGAAAACTACCGTCTAAGTGTTAGCAACAGATTGGTTTTCTTTTCTTCTTTCTAAGCCC
Organism: Dromiciops gliroides; assembly: GCF_019393635.1. Taxonomy (NCBI): domain Eukaryota; kingdom Metazoa; phylum Chordata; class Mammalia; order Microbiotheria; family Microbiotheriidae; genus Dromiciops; species Dromiciops gliroides. The sequence continues at coordinate 392,908,779 of NC_057864.1, read as the reverse complement.
AAGTCCCCACCATTGAGTATTCTATTAAATTTCATTTGCTGGTACAAAGTATACCCTTGAGACTCAGCATCCTGAAGTTAGAGTTGCTCAAGCTTAAGGTAGAAGCACAACCTATTTACCCTAAGTTCACTTGTTTGGCTCATCACTCAGTTATCTTTCCCTCCTTCTTCTTTCAGGGGAGTTACTTCCCAGAATCGTATTTTAATTTTACAATAAAAATTACTTAAAATATAAAGTAATGGTACTGATAATGATGATACCAGAAGGGTACTTTCTTGACATTTCTTTCCCAAGAAACCATTTGGAGATGAGGCAGATACTTTATTGCTACATGGAAATTATAGTACTGTTCTAAGTCTCTTTGCCCTTCCTTTCCATCTGCATGTACCATATCAGAAAAATCTTGTTCTGATCCTGTAGATAATTGTAGGTAATTGTCCTGCATTCAGAATAGAGACTCTCTGGGTGGCTAGGTGACGCAGTGGATAAAGCACCGGCCCTGGATTCAGGAGTACCTGAGTTCAAATCCAGCCTCAGACACTTGACACTTACTAGCTGTGTGACCCTGGGCAAGTCATTTAACCCCCAAAGCCCCGGAAAAAAAAAACAGAATAGAGACTCTCTGATTCAGGCCTAGGTCCTTGTAATCCCACAACTCTTCTTCATTTTATAGGACAGGTGTAGAAAGAAGATTTTGTTGTTCGTTCGTTTCAGTTATGTCCATCTGTTCCCTTCTTCAGTGGATTAAAGCAACAGGGTCAATCCACCAGTAAGTGTCTGAGGTCAATTTGAACTCAGAGGCACAGCACTCTATCCTCTGAGCACCTAGCTGCCCTCCATATTAGAGGTCTACCCAAGTGAAATAATCTGTCTCCAAAGGTAAAGTGTGCTTCACCAGAGATCTTTAAGCAAAGATTGGATAACTACTTTTGAGATATGTGGTAGAAGAGATTCTTCTTCATGTATGGGGTTGGAATAGCTGGCTTTTGAAGTCCTATCCAATTCTATGATTCTGATACACTTGCAAATTTTGAAGGCATGTCTTTTGATGAAGAAGATTGTGGGTATTTTCTGTTTTATTAATTTTCTTATGTCATGGTAACCTCCTAATTTTCATTCTACTTCTTTATTTCATTTACTAGTTCCTCCTATTCCCTCTACATATTAAAAATAAAAGTCCAGTTTAGTTCAGGTACATTCATTATTATTCCCAGGACACATTATATGCTCAGCACTGTGCAAGGTGCTGTGATATCACAGTTCATTTATATTTTGCTTGATCTGTGAGCTCATTGATATGGATACATACACCCTGACCTAGTACAGATTACCACGCATCCCAATTTTCATTCTTATGCAAGTTTTGTTCATGTCATAAATACTTCCTAGAGCAACTGTACAAACACACTGCAGGCCTTTCTCAGCAGGTGTTTTAATGTATTACATTAAAACATTGAGCAGAGAGGCTACCCATCTATTATCATACCTCATTTTTATGCAGTGACTGACTCACCTCCTTTTCTAGATATACAAGACTTTCATGATATCTTTTGTCCAACTTCTGATATTCAAGTCATCATTGTTCATGAGCTGCAACCTCCTTAAATCTGTCATATTTCTTTCCATTTGCTTTTAACTCATCTCCAATCTTAATTCTTCTGATACTTTTGTATCCCTTAATTCACTGTCATGTTACATCACTGGGAAATATTACTTTACAAAAGAGGGGTTTTTGTGACAAACAGAAATTTGAGATTGTCAAGAACATCACTGTAGTTCACCAATTATAATAGCACAATAACAGTAAATTTTAGGGGGTATTTATATAGAATTTTATGGCTTTTGCAAAGTGGTCTAAAGGACCTGCTATGTTGGCTGAACTAGTTTTTCCTGAAACTGGAGGGAAGCTGTTCCCAAGACTTGATTGGTCTAGCAGAGTTAAGCTTGTGCTGTTGATGTGGCTTCCTGGTTACCAAGGGCATTAAAAGGTCAGTCCATGGGGAATCAGTGCCCTTCAGACCTGACAGATGTTCACTACTGTGTGAGTCAACTGTGCTTTCTGACCAGATGTATTTCCGTATGGAGATGAGGTAGGAGTTTGTTTCTACCTGGAAAAGGTTATTTATCCTTTTCCAGAGCATGGCAAAGTAAATTTCCTTTTGTTAACTGTCTATGATAGATAGTCTATCAGTATCTCATTTTGTTTCAGTCCCAAACCTCACTCACTGGATTGGTCTGAGTTAGTCTTGGCTTGCGATACTGTTAAGGATTATAAGTTTAAATATTCATGTCCAGAGATTTTATTCTTCTCCCTGAGCAGAGATTTCCAGTATCATATAAAAGTCAAATGATCTCTAGATCTTGTGTCTTGATAGCTAAGACTTATGTGATGATTCCATCATGCTCTACCCATGAAATATGTTGATGGACTCATTCTAGTATTCTTATACACAAGTTTCTTAGGTAGTATACATTTCTCATTATGTTTAAATGCCTAGGGCATAGGGGTTCATGATCAATAGCTATATGGAAACAAATGAAGAAACTGAGGTCTCAGGAAGTTAAATGACTTTTCCCTATTTCTATTTCCCTTTTTTTTTTTTGGCCCGTCAATGAAGGTTAAGTGACTTGCCCAGGGTCACACAGCTAGTAAGTGTCAAGTGTCTGAGGCTGGATTTAAACTCAGGTCCTCCTGAATCCAGGGCTAGTGCTTAATCCACTGCACCACCTAGCTGGCCCCAGTTAAATGACTTTACAAATGTCATATGGATAGTGTGGGCTATCAGAGGCAGCATTTTGACCTTGGTTTTCTGATTTCAGAGTTGATGCTTTTTCCACTGTACTGCTTGGCCAGGTAGCAAGACCTGATTTACCTCTATAATTCCAATATTGATCTTTCAGTGAGGAAAAGTGGACTTTAAAAAAATGTCCTTCATGTGCAAAAAAAATGAATATCTAAGTAAATGGTCTAATGGATAATTTTTTTTCAGGCCTGACAATGTAAAAATTCCAGTCCCATCTTTAATCAATCAACCTTGATTATGTGTCTATTCATTTACTATATTTGGTGGGAAAAGAAATTGGCAAAACATACTGATGGGTTAGTAGAAGAGGAGGTAAAAAAAAAAAAACAAACGAAAAACCAAGCACCTAAGGTTCTGAGATTGACTAATAAAACAACCCCATTATGGACCATCTGGCTTATATCTGGTCAGGAAATCACTAATCAAATCATATGTCTTGGCAATGAAAAAGTGTCCAACAATAGTTATAGCTTCAGTACTGGTACATTTCTTAGTGTCTGCACCAACCTCTGCTATGTCCTGCCCCCTTCATTAGTTCCTGAAGAATGATTGTCCCATCAGCTTAATAGAAAATATAGTAAGGCAATATTTTTCCAAGTTGATTGATCACAGAACTCTTTGGGACTTGAAGGTATAATGACAAAACCTATATATGCTTGTCTGGGAATTCCGAGGAGGTAGGTTATGGGATGCTAGCCTGTATGACTACATGTATGTCTGTTCTGTATTGGATCAGATACCGTGGTGACCCAGGATGAAAAATATTGCTACTTCTAAGAGCATCCTGAGAATACTTTAGACTACAATTCGTACCATGTTTCCTTCAATCTTGGATTGGGAGAAACTACCACAATCTATTCCTCTGCTGGCTTAAGCTGGCTTCTTATTAGTGAGATGTGTAGATATACTAGGTATGCTCATTTTTGGAATTTCTTCTTAAATTTCTGTGTTTAGTAGCTTTTACATAATCTGTATTCTTAGTTAACTTTACTGCACTGAGCAAAGATTGTGTTCAGCCACCATTGTTACCCTAGGTGCCCTAGTACGAATAAACTATAGTTTCAGGCTTTAAATTTTAACATGGTCATTATAACATAATAAAAGATAGAATAAATGAAAACAGCTGGAAAGTGTGGTGGGAAATAGAGGAAATTAAGACTCTTCATACTGCTGAGTAGCCATATAAGTATATTTGATACATAAATAATTTATTATTTATTATTTAATATTTTTGGAAAGGAAACAGTTGCTATCATAATTTTCTCATGGAAATCCTATACCCTCCATATGGAACATAAGAGTTCTAAATAACACTGTTAGGAAATTAAATTGGCAGAGAATTAGAAGATTTGTGTTTTATTTTTCTCCATTCTTTGTGTTAGTAGGATTTTGGGGGATGAAGAAACAGAGTCATACTTCTAGACTAAGAATCTTTGACACAGAAACTTTTAGGAATTTTTTTTTTGCAGTTTTATAACTATTACACTTTCTCATAACACATACTGATAGATAGATGATAGATTAATAGATAGATAGATAGAAAAATTCATCATCATGACCCCATCATTCATCCACTTAAAAAACACTTTGTTTAATATTTTTTGTGGCAAAGGATTGTGCCAAACTCTAGAACAGACACAAAGGCTCTATCAAAAGAGCCTTCATTTCATGGAGCATGACCAGCTGGGGGTGATAAGGCACAAACATAGACAACAAAAATAATGGCATTTTCAGGTTTTCAAAGAACTTAGATACATTATCTCTTTAATCAACATAATAGCTACAATAGGTAGGTTCTACAGGTATCATTATAGTAATTTATATTTATAATTGTATATATTATTTTCTATTCTTCTATTCTTATATTTATTAAATTTGACAGTAGTTTTATATAGATGAGGAGAGTCGAGGCTCAGAAACTAAGGGGACGTAATCATGCTAAGGGATATAACCCACACTACTATTAGTGAGAAGTAAGATTTTTTTCATTTTATATATACATATATGTGTGCATATGTGTATGTGTGTGCATGTATATATGCATGTGTATGTATGTATGTATGTATATATGTAATATATGTGTGTGTGTATGTATCTAATGGTAGCCATCCTTAGGGTAGGGGAAAGAGAAATGAGAAAAACGAAATTTACATGATAACTATTATATATTTTAAAGCAATAATAAATTGTACAAAACAGATTTGCAGTTCCACATGCATTTTTATTATTCTGTTATAGAAATGCTTATTTTATTCCATAAATTAAAATAAAATAAATTTTTTAAATCTAAAAAGTAAAATTTAAACCAAGTCTCTCCTAAATTCCAGGTCCAGCATTCTTTTCACTAAAATATGAATTCAAGGCAAGAAACCTAGATTCTACTCTGACTCCACACTTGTCTTGTTCTGTAACCTTAGAAATATTACTGAACCAAAGGTGTAGTATTCAAACCAGGCCTTTCCTGACTCAAAGGAAAATTATTACATAAGTTCATTAGCAAGATACAAAACAAAATGCATGTGACATCTTGAGGGAGCCTGTAACCAACAAATGAGTTAAGGATGCTGCATGGAAAACGTGTATGTCAGTTAAGTTTTAGAGGCTGGGTATGAATTAAATGACTAAGAAAAAAGGGTGAAGATTATGCTCTTATTTTCTGACAATATAATAATGAGGAGAAAGCATATATATATGTATGTACATACATATAACGTATATTTTTTCCCTTACTGCAAACTTGCAAGTAGGCAGTGCCAATTGTTTTCCATTTTAACAGATAATAAATTGAGGCATAGAGGTGTGTCAGTTGCTTATCATAGCCTCACAGCTAGTGAGTCAAAGCTGGGATCTCAGCCCAGGTTCCTTGATTTTCTGGTCATTTCACTCTTATGTGTTCAAGGCAGACTGAGATACTTCAAATTATAAAGAATTGGGGAGATGTTAAGAGTTAAAAGAATGTTTACCGTGATAAAGAACACATTTTCCTTTTTCCCTATCAACTGTTAAGAAAGTTTAACGTAAAGCTTGGAGTAAAACAGTTGTTTTCTCTTTTTAGCTTTCGAATCTCTGCAGTGGGTTAAAAATGCCCAAATAACATGTAACAAAACAATACTCCTGATGACATTATGTTCCTATGAGCAAGGACTTGAAGAACAGGGCAACAGTAGTGTTTGTAAGATGGATTTGTAGCTTGTCATTTTATAATCATTCAAATAATCACCACGCAGTAGAGTTTCTGTAGCAATTTGCATTCTACTATAATATGCTTTCTTATGTGTATTTATGTTTTTAAATGTTAGATTAGTTCATTCTTTAAAACATTTTTAACATACAAAGGCCCATTTAAAATTACTTCTAAAACCTGTCTTTTCTCTCCTAACAGGCTTCTTTAGGGAAGGACTTCTGAAAAGAAGTGACTTAAAACATTGATAGGGCGGTTGTCCTAATCAGCTGCTTCCCAGAGATGGATCCATTTATGACCTCTCAGGTCTGAAAAGAAAAGAATGTTGTCTAAATGGGGAATAGTGTAGAGTCTTCACCTGTCCAAGATTTGTGGCTTCATGGGAGGATTCTCTTGCTGTAAGGTGCCTACCACAGAAGCATCATGGCCACTTCCTCGAGAATGCTATCAAGATCTCCTCGGGACATTGCTAATGTAATGCAAAGACTTCAAGGTAAGTGCCAGATGTCTCAGAGGCCAAGTCTGTTATGATTTACTCACATTTAGATATAGACATTTATTTTTTCCCATTTAAAATGTGTATGTAGTCTTTTCTCTTTTGTGAAACTGTAACAGCAACTGGTAGGAGACTGTATGAGAAATTTTTAGTAATAAAGAGCCCCAGACTTTTTTGTGATGACTTTTTAAAATCAATACAGACCATTTCCTCATCTGCCTTTGCTTTGCAAGAAGCAAAATGAGATAAACCCTGTTTGTCTTTTTCTTATCCCAGAAATGTATGTGCTTCAGTCTTTATTAGAGAAGTTTAATGTGAATTCATATTCTTTGGGACAAGAGCCCTGGGTTTATAGCTGTATAAATGACAACTCTGTCCTTCAGAGCCTGAGAGAAGCAGAACTGTAAGAACAGGCCAGTAAGAAGCAATGTGAATGGTGGGTTAGTTCACTGTCGGATAGTGTCATATAAATAACGAGTCTGTGAGTGATTGGTTCAGCATAATACTCTCCTAGATGATATGAAGATTGCTCATTATCTGCTTTTTCTTACATATTACTTTAGGGGAAAAAACAACAGCAGCAACAATGCTGGCTTATTGCCAGAAATGTGTAAAATGTGATGTGTGTTTGTGTGTGTATACAATACACAAACACATACACACATATACATGCATATACACATACACATGAATATATACATACATGCATACATGCATACACAGATACACACATACATACATATTCATCTACCTGTGGGGATATGAAAATTTGATGTCTCCTTTGTCACGGGTTTCTAAATCTAGAAATCATTGCCATTCAGGGTCATTTTAGGAAGCTCATGTTCTGCCTGACCCAGATATTAAGAATGTTGCCCAGGGTGGCTTAAAGAACAAAGATATTATTGTTTTCTTTTGAAGGGAGCATCAGAATTTCTATAAATTGGTCCTCTGCCTTCTTGTACTACAAACTACTAGATTACTAGATAAATTATTAAATTATTGGATTCATAGGTGGCAGCTAGGTGATACAATGGATGGGATTCCCTACCTGGATTCAGGAAGTCTTGAGTTCAAATACCAGCCTCAGATATTTATTAGCTTTGTGATCCTGGACAAGTCATTTCACCACTATTTGCCTCTGTTTTCTGATTTATAAAATGGGAAGAATAATAATACCTATCTCTAAGGGTTTTTATGAGGCTCAAGGGAGATAATCACTGTGAAGCATATAAGTGCCTCCTACATTGTGAGTACCATATAATTGTTACCTTTGTTATTATTGGGCAGCTAGATAGCACAGTGGATAGAGTGTGGGACCTAAAGTCAGGAAAACCTCAGTTCAAATCCAGCCTCAGATGCTTACTATCTATGTGACTCTGAGCAAGTCACTTAACCCTGTTTGCCTTAGCTTCCTCATGTGTAAAATGAGCCAGGGAAGGAAATGGCAAATCACTCTAGCAGTTTTGCCAAGGAAACCCCAAAGAGGGTCACAAAGAGGTCTGAAACAACTGAATAACATATCATTATTGTTGGTGGTGGTGGTGGTGTTATCATCATTAATCATTATTTGACGATTGATAGTTGTTTCTGGTGGCAGGTATAGTAATCATTTCCAATGTCTGGGGCAATCAATTTTCCAAAGACTGAAATTCACACCTAAGCTCTTGTAGAAGTCCATATAAGGTGAGGAGGTAGCATTTGTTATATAGTGGAGAGAGCACTAGATCTGATGGAGGAAAGCCTGGGTTTGATTTTCACTTCCAATATTAGGAGCTGTATAAGATCCAAGTCCCTTATGCTCTTCATATCTCAGTTTCCTTACTTGTAAAATGGAGATAATAATACTTTCCAACTCTCATAGGATTGTTCTGAAAGAAGTATTTTGTAAACCAAAAAACTATGTAAATGTAGTTACTATTAAGTGGGAGTATTGTCTGAATGCTCTATTGCATTGGTTTTCAAAGGTTAAGCCAATGCATGCTAATTATACTAGAATTTTATTCAGCATGCCACACAAGTTTATATTATTACAAGTAAAATTTGCTTTACATGTAATTTGGAAAATAAGTTCTAAAATTGGAAAAAAGAAAACTTATAAATAATTTTCTTTAATAGAAATGGTACTCCACATATATAATGTGGTAAGTACAGTATTTACCAAATAAAGGAAACTTGCCTATTAAATGTATGCCAGTAATCTCAAATTATCTTGAACCTCGAACTCAGAGAACTGAACCAAAAATGGCTGCTTTTATTGAAGGGAAACTGCACATCTATGAGTCTCCTGACTTTCTAAGATTAAAGAGGATTTTTTGAGCTGGATGAGGCCACTTAATTAAAACTGGCTCATTTTACAAATGAAAATAGTTTGGAACTAAGCAATGCTATAAATGAATGTGAAGATGTAATTAAAGTAAGAAAAGAACAACACCTGTTAATGTTGATAATATTAAATGCAATGTATGGTCCAGTGAAAGTTGGGTAAAATTTACTCAATGTTTATTTACTAATGTACCCCATGCATTACTCTTGCCCTTTATCTCTGTGTGCATTATTATCATTATTTATTTCCCTCCGTGCCTAGTGATGGTAATTCACGACAGCATCGGGTAATATGAGGACTGATAAATCTTAGGAAGCAGTGAGAAGTAATGTACATAGAGTGGCCTCAGGGTCATGTTCCCTCCCCCATATCTGTTAATAAAATTTATCATTGCCTCTTTTACCTCTAAGGTAAAGTGATAATACTTATTCATAGGTAATTATGAAGGTAGTATATTTACTCTGCTCACTCACTCATTTATAATATTAATTCTATCTATTATTACTTTATTATTAATTTTTATTTTTGGTGAGGCAATTGGGGTTAAGTGACTTGCCAGGGTCACACACAGCTAGTCAGTGTCAGTTATCTGAGGCCAGATTTGAACTCAGGTACTCCGAATCCAGGGCCAGTGCTCCATCCACTGCACCACCTAGCTGCCCCAATATTAGCTATCTAAATCAAAATATTTCACTATATGAAGTTAGAGAGTACAGTGACTTCAATTGAGAATCCCCACTTCTTTTAGAATAAGAAGCATATATAACATGCAAAAAAAGAATTCAGAATTAAATTCTAAAAAAGAATTCATAAAATTAAAGGAAAAGACAAAATTCTTGGTGCCAGTCCCATAGACTAAATCCACCTTGATGATCTGCCTTCTACACAGATTAGTGATGGACACAAATATCTTTATAGATAAGGCAGCAAAGTGAAATGGATAATTGTGGTAATTATTCAGATAAGTAAAAAATTATGAGGACAAATCATGATTCTTTTCTCCTTAGTTGTCCAGCGTGGTAGTTTTAATATCAAACCATCAGTTCTTTACTGGTATGTAAGTCTCAGAGAGAAGGCTTTTTTATTTTACATTTTAAATCTCAATGATCACTTTATACAACAGGATCCATATGTTACTAATGAAGAAAACAGGTTTGTCTATATAATTTAACATTTTCTGTCACTCACTGGTTATATAATTCATTGTTATCGGAGTTTGGATATTTCTGTTTAAACTCTGTTCTAGTGCAAGAAGTTAAAAAAAAAATACATCCAGTTTGGCATCATGATTTCATTTCTGCAGTAGCAGTGGTTCAATGTTTCACCTTTGCCAAGATTTGTTTAGTTTGAACATAATCTTTGAGATGGGGATCCTGAATTATGGATAGAGCTTTCAGTCTGCAGTGCAGATTCTCATTAGTCCTTAGGAAGAATGAGTGTTTCAGTCACCCAAGTCAATTATAATCTCTCTATAAAAGCACAGACGATGGAAAACAGGCTTATATAATGATAAACTAGAGTCAGCTGCAGCTAACTAGATATGAGCTCTGATTATGAAGTTATAGGATACGTTCTTCAGGTGAAGCTTGTACCATTACTTTATGGATCACCTGTTAGGTGTCTTTTCTTCCAGCTTCTTGATGGTAGAGACCATGTATAATATGTTTTGAGTGACTCATATTTCCACCTATGATGCCACTCAATGAATAGCAGTTGATTATTTTTAGAATTTGTCAGTTTCTTTACATGAAGTCAATTGTCTAAACTCCTTAATACTTAATATTTAATGATTCATTACTGGTTAATTTAGATTAATACAGCTAAATATTTGAAGTAAATAGTAAAATATCAGAAACAATTCACAGTTACAAGTTTCAATTCACAATCGGGGTTGAGTTTAATAGGAAAGGGTTGTCAACTAAAATATTATGAAAGTCCATGTTGGTAAATTATAACATTGATCATATCCATTTCCCCTAGAGAATGACCCTTTAGAAACCAAAAGAAGAAACTAAGTGTATCTTCTTTTTTCATGACATCAGAGTTTTTTTAAAAAAATTCTTGAAGTTGTGTAAATGTCCTTTTGAAATTTTATGATGAAACCATCTTAAAATGCTATTGGTTATAAGACAATTTTCCCCTGGGAATTCCTTACTCTAAGAAAGTGAACCACAGATTGCCTAGTCAAGATGGAAAGCAAAATAGAATAAATATTTTAAATTTTGGAAGATTTGTTTAGATTTTGTTACCTCCTGGACACATCAGGAAAGGAAAGCTTCCTAGGTTATGAAGATTGCATTCTGATAGCTGCAATAAGAGACTGAGATGGACCTTATCTGTCTGACTTTTCTGGCTACTTTTTAAAGGACTATAAAATATATTAAATATCCATGTATTATATCTCCAATGAAATTTCCATTTTCTTTGCTAACTCTTGCTCTGTTGGCTGGGAATCAGTTGTTGGTAGTTTTCCCAGTTAAATGAAATAAAGAACTTGGTTTTAACACATTACTATTACTTAGAAGTATATGTAGAAACTCTATTAGTCTATAGTTGCTGAATTAGAGAAATGAAAATAATTAGGCAGGCCAAAAAGAGAAAGAAAAAAGATAAACCAGTTTAGGATAAAACCAGTTTATGCCTGATTTGTCTCTTACTTTTTGTTTTAACTTGACCCATTATTCTTGCATTTGGGTGTATTTCTAAACAATGCATTTCAGATAGTTATAGTCTGCCTCTTATCCATACCCCTCTACTGAGATGTTATCTTTGTGGTTTGCTTTAACCCTTTATGCATGTTTTTTCCTTTACCCTGAGTGCTGCAACGTTTTTATTTCTTTACAGCGCTATTATTATTACATCTATACTTTCCTTCCTACCCTCTTTATCCCTTCTGTAAGCTGGCTGCTATTGCAGGGTACATCCATTAAGTATTCATTTTTATATATATCTGTTGCTCAAAAATTGAATGGTGCCTCAATAAAATCCAAACTTTTTACCTTGGCATTCAAGGCTTTTTGTAGGTCTAATTCCAACATCCCTTTCCGGCCAGTTAAATGAATCTTTGCTTTGTACATGAAATGCTTGGACATGCCTACTTTGGGGGGGGGGGTCATATGTAGGGTTAAGTGACTTGCCCAGGGTAACACAGCTAGTGTCAAGTGTCTGAGGCCAGATTGAAATTAGGTCCTCCTAAATTCAAGCTGGTGCTTTATTCACTGTGCCACCCTAGCTGCTCCTGGTCATGTCTACTTATGAAAACTCTGCCCTTTCCTAAATTCTTACAGCATTTTGTTTATACTGATCTTAGGCTAGTTTTGTGTGGGTATTTGGTTTTGGTTTATATACATATATCATTCCTACAAGACTTTAACTCTTTGAGGACCAAGAACTCACTCTTATACATTTCTGAATTCCCAAGAGCACCTGACCCTGTATCTTGTACACACTAGACAGAAGGTATATATTTTGTGAATTTCTTCATTAATATACAAATCATGCATTACATTGGGTCATTTGTCTGTTCTATTTCTATGTGAAATTAGTATTTTATTCAGAACTTAAAATTTGGGTGATATTAAATCCAGATAGCTTGCAATTGCTTCCAGATAGGAATTAAATAAATGATTTCAATAGACCCCATTTTTTAATTACCCATAGGACATTTTTATGAAACGTGTATAAAATTTATAGATGGATAGCTTTAGGAAGTTCTGTTATGGTATAGCTTTTAAAAATTGCTTCAGCTTTTTGGGGTGTCAACATAAGCAACAAAGATAGAATGAAATGATTATTTGGTCAATTGCTCATTGGTGGAGTTCCAAAGGCTGAAAAGTACTGATCTGAGTGTATTACTCCTTTTTGATCTAGGAAATAGCATTTTTCTGAACTAGAAATTTGAATTCCTATATGCCACACTCTCTCAAGTTTCTTTTTTATCTCCAGTGTGGGTTACATGAGTCATCACATACTAAAAATATATCTATTTGATTTGTTTACAATTTACTCATTGCCCTATCTTCTCTGATCCTGAGAAATTGACAACTATGAAGAAAAACAACCCCCACTAAGTTTAGTATAAGATTGTAGAAATTGTCTGTTGAAATTTTACACACACACACAACACACACACACACACACACACATGCGTGCACAAAACACACACTACATCTTTTTAGGAATGGCAAGATCTAGTTTTTCCTCATTTTTGGGGGGAGGGGGTTGGAGTGAAGTGAAGAAATAGGGATCCATAGTTATCCTTATAGTCCTATCTCTCTTATTGACTTATTCATTGTTATTGCCTGAGTAGAAACCATTCCACTGGTTTATTTGTTAAGCTTTCAAATGTGTATAATGCATATATATATGTATTAGATATGTGTGTGTATATACGGTACATAAAATATTTACATACATACACACAACACACACAAGAGGAAATTAGCTTTGGATCCTATGATTTACTTACATAAATACATTGCCTTTAAAGCAGGGCTCTTAAGGTTTTTTCCACTCCCCACTTCCTTTTCGCTCAAGAAATTTTTACACGACCCAGGTATTTAGGTATATAAAATAGGTATACATAACCTTTACTGTTGCCAAATGTTTCATGACCCCCCACATTGGTTATGTGACTCATATTGGGTTCATGGATCCACATTTTAATAAGCTTTTCTTAGAGCAGGAGTTTTTAGCCTTTTTTGTGCCATGGATCACTTTGTCAGTCTGATGAAGTCTATGGACCCCTTCTCAGAATGTTTTCAAATGCATGAGATAAAAACAATGATTATAAAGAAAATCAATCATATTGAAATATAGCTACTCTACTCATTTTTGTTTGTTGTTTGTTTTTTGTTTTTTTTTGTGAGGCAATTGGGGTTAAGTGACTTGCCCAGGTCACACAGCTAGTAAGTGTCAAATGTCTGAGGCTGGATTTGAACTCAGTCCTCTTGAACCCAGGGCCGGTGCTCTATCCACCTGTGCCACCTAGCTGTCCCTATCTTATTTTTAAAAAATGTTCATTGACTCCAAGTTAAGAACCCTTACTTTAAAATCTCATTGCAAGATCAGCTTAACAAAGCATTTCTAAAAACATGAATTCCTATGACCAGGATGCAGAAAATGCATTGAATACTCACACCAATCATGAATACTAGATGGTATTTCTAATCAGAGGTACCATTTGTTGATCTTGGAGCAAAAGGGTAAGGGGCTTTATAAGATGTCAGACATTTTGTGGTAAAAAGAAAACAGTTCTTTCAGTTATTTTAAACTTCTTTCCTTCCTCCCTCCCCTGTTTGTATAAGAATGAGACCACTAGTGACTTTTGTCCCACTTCCCCAAATTTCTCCCCAACAAATCACAGCCTCTTCTTTTTCTAGTTCCTTTATAATTCATCATTCACTTGTTAAGTTTGAGGGACATAGAGATAGGTAGAATTGTTCTTTTGTCTCAGGTTTGTTTAAAAATGAGGTAAAAACTGTATTCTGATGAGATGATAGATTCCCATTGTAAAAGTAGACATTTAGTTAATTAAACAGAAAAATTCATCTAATCAATGACAAATTATTTAGAATAGTAGAAAAACTGAATATATCCATGTATAGCTTTCACAACTAGCTTATGGATAAATAAGTCAGCTTTTCCATAATGCAAAGGAATAGATAAATAATGAATCTCAGATTTATTTTTGCTAAGATAATTATGAAAATAAGATTGGAAAAAGATACAACCTGAAGCACTTCATTAGGTCTTTAAAGGTCTATATTGGAGAAAGATGTTCCCTAAATGAAATGAAATCTGATGAATATTTTTTAAATGGTTCCTACAATAACTACTAAAGTAAAGTAAAGACCTTTTAAAAACACTTTGTTCACAATGCCTTCTTAGAATTTAAAAACAAACAAATCCTTCCTCTACTATATTGATCTTTTATGTTTTGTAAACACTGGTGGCACCTCACCTTTTTTCACCCTTTGAGAAATATGTAGATGTACTTACAGATTTAGCCTGAGAGTTAATGCAGTAACTAGAAAAATAGCCACAAGTTGGAAGGCCTCTTAGGGGCTCACTAGTCCAACCTGTACCTGAACCAGATTCCCATCTTCGATATTCCTGGCAAATGGTCATCTAGAATCTTAAAATAATTACATGAAGGAGAACTCTCCATGTCTAGAGGCAGCTTATTTTTTTTTTGATACCTTTAATTGTTGGAGTTTTTTTTTTTCCTCCCCCTTACATGGAGCTAAAATTTGGTTCTCTGAAAGTTTTACCTTCTGGGACCATAAAGAACAAGATGTATTTCATTTATGTGGCAACACTTCAAATATTTAAAGAGAGCTATCATATCCCTTGTAAATCTTGTATTCTCCAGGCTAAATGTGACGCCTCTTTTAATAAGTGGCATAAAATCCCATTAGCTCTTTTGGCTCTGTCACAGTGATGACTCATGTTTACTGCAGTCCACTAAATCCTCAGATCATTTTTGCACAAACTTTGCCTTAGCTATATTCTTCTAGTTTATATATATATATATATATATATAAAATTTGGTGGGGCAATGAGGGTTAAGTGACTTGCCCAGGGTCACACAGCTAGTAAGCGTAAAGTGTCTGAGGCCGGATTGGAACTCAGGTCCTCCTGAATCCAGGGCTGGTGCTTTATCCACTGCACCACCTAGCTGCCCCCTCTAGCTTATATTTGTAGTTTATATTTTGAACCCAAGTGTAGGATTTTGCTTTTATACCTATTAAATCTTATCTTTTTTGGCTTTATCCATTATTCTAACCTGTTGAGATTATTTTGGATCTCAGTCTGTCGTCTAAACCTTTGTTTTTACAGATGAGGAAATCGAGGCTCAGAGATATATGGGATTTTCCCAAAGCCATACAACTAAGTAAATTTTAGAGCAAAGATTTAATCCTAAGTTCTTTGACTCATAATTGCCTTTGATTTATTTGCTCTTCCCACCAACAATTTACAGGTGATATCCTCTTTACAATATTGCTGGCACATGGTCATCCAGCTTCTTGAAATAATTATGTGAGAAGAATTCAACATGTCCAGAGGCAGCCTATTTTTGACAGCTTTAATTTTTGAAGATGTTTTGTTATCCATGTGCTTCCCTGAATACATCATTTAATATCTGATTTTATTATGGTCTGGCTTTTTAATTTCCAGTAGCACTCTGGAGTCTATATATGAGCTTCCTTCCTTCCTTCTTTCCTTCCTTTCCTCCTCTTCCTCCTCCTTCCTCCTCTTTTTGTTCTCTTCTGCCCCCTCTTCTCCTCCTCTTCTTCCTTGCACTCTTCCTCTTCCTTCTCTTCCTCCTCTTCTCTTTTCCTCTGCTTTTTCTCCTCCTTTCGTCCTTCCCCTTTTTCTTCACTTTATTTCCTTCCTTCATCATTATTACCTTTTCATATATCTAGTTGCAGTATATTTTCACAGCTGTGACCAATTTAAAGGTGTTTTCTGGGTGAGGAAGGGGGATTTGCCTACAAAGTGACCTCCTTATCTAAATATATACATCTTCCCCTTGAGTTTTCACTTTTACACTGGTTGAAATTCCAATAATTTGAGTTCCATTTAATTCCATAGAATCTTAGAATTGAAAGAGCTAACTAACCTCTTGGAAGATAACCTCTAAGGAGGTTATTGTTCAAATTTCACCTGAAGGATGAATCTCCTCTGCAAGATACTTGGCTAGAAGTCAGTCATTCCATACTTGAAGACTTCTAGTTACTAAGGAACAGACTACCTATTGAGGCAAAGAACTGATACAAAATGAAATATACAGAACCAATGTAAATGGAAAAGGCAACAACTACAAAAGAGTAGAAACCATGTTAATGTCTTCCCATGCTTCTCAGCATTCATTATAATGAGGTTTCTTATTGTACAGTATTCTTCCATTATATTCATATACCATAATTTATTGGGATGATTTCTAATTGGTAGGTTTTTTTAACATAAATACTTCTGGGAGAGTTCAAGGGCCATTCATCATCTAACTGAATGATTTCCTAGGTGTTGAGATCTTCTGTGGTGAGGGAATAAGAAATTTAATTATAGGGGAAGTAAGTAGGTCATTTGGAGTACTTTGGTAAGTGGTTCAGACTGGGTGGTTTATCTTTTTTTTTTTTTTTACAGGACTAAGGTAATGTGAGGTCATTAGGAGAAAGCTACACATCTCAAAAAGGAGGTAGAACCTTTTTTTTTGTCTTTGTTTTTTACTTTTTTAAACCTTTCTGTCCTCATTCCTTTTCGCCTTTCCTTATTTCCTTCTACCAACCCTGCTGAACCGTAGGATGATAGAATTCAGAGCTCAAGGTGAATTAGGTAACTAGTTGGGAAATCCCTTTCTGGGAGCCCCTTACATTGATTAAATCCTGAATTCAGTAGGGGGGAAAGATACAAGTTGATTGGGAGCCTGTAGGAAATGAGGTTAGGGCAGGAAAGTCATCTTACATAGGATATGTAAGAGGATGTGACATTAGAAAGAACTAAACTTTGAAAATAGTTGGAGGATTCCAAGAGGCAGAATGAGTATAAAGATGTCTGATTTCTTGGTAGGTGTCTCAAAGAGGGGACTCTATGCTTTGAACAGGGGCTTGGACTGTGTGGCACAGTGGAAGTCAGAAGATCTGTGTTCAAATATCACCTCTGACACTTCCATCTGTGACCTGGAGCAAATCAGTCACCTTGCTGAGGACTCATTTTGCTCATCTAGAAAATGAGGGTTTCCTGGACTAGATGACTTTTGAGGTCCCTTCTGCTCCTAAATCTGTGATCCTCTTGCAGCAGATTTGATTCCTAAACTTTCACTAGACTTGAGGAACAGAGTCCTAAAGTTTGGCTGATTATTTCTCCCTTCAAAGTTCTCTTACCTCAGAGTAACCTTGAGAGGGTTATAGTTTCTAGTAGTTAGCCATGAGCTCCTATTGGTGTAATTCCTATTAACCTTAGTTAACTACACTTTACTTAACTTTTATAAGAATTATTTTTACTAAACCTATAGAGTAAGAGTAGTTCATTGAAATAGCCTCCTAAAGAGGCTAGGCATACCTTCCCACTATATGCACACACACACACACACATATACATACAAACATGCATATATACATATGTGCATACACACATATTTGTTTATCCATTCATCTATTTATTTGTTTATATATACATATATGTATATACATACACACATACACACATACACACATACACACATACATATACACACACACATCCATGGGAGAGTACATTCTATCTATATTTGTGGACAAAGGATAAACTCATAACTACTAAAAGTCCTTTTTTGAATCTCTAGTTGACATTTCTCTCTGGAGGAAGGGGTTATATTCTTTGAAGTAGCTTCCTCCAGTAGCTCTCTTTCTGTTTGTCTGTGTCCATATTTGCTTTTGTCTTCAGTGTGTATCTTTCTCTGTTTCCTATTGGATATATTGTCTCTTACTGGTCCATGATAGGGTCAGTGGTGGCAGTGAGGGGAAGGGTATCTACACATATATATGCATGTCGGTAGTGTATCAGTCCCTCCCAGATTACTCCTCTCTCTTTCTCCTTGCTATCCTCTGATGCAAGCACAAGATTCTTTCTCCTCAGTGTACTCCTGAGCCTGGAGTTATTCAGTGCTAGGCTTCACCCCTTTGGACTGACTGAAATTATTCTAGCTATTTAAATCCCCCCAAAACATGATTATTATTTTGGTTAGTCAATTAATTCTTTGTTTTTTAACCCAATAAAATATATTTACACAGGAACCATTGTGTTTACACATTTAATACTTCATCATGCACTTCACTGATTATATTACATTAATTGAGGTGAAAATATGAAACTATGATCATATGAGGGAGGTTAGAGGTCATCCATTTCAACACACTCATCTTACAGATGAGGAAACAGAGACAAGATAGATGTTGTGATTTGCCTAAGATAATGCAACCAGGAAGCAGCAATGAGATGTGAATCCCCTTAAAATTAACATTGCTCTTATTATTAGTACTATTTCATGCTTAATATCTATTTGAGAACTTTACTATTTATATTATCTTGTCTATGGGAAAAATTCTTTCCATGTTCCAAATAATTAGCATACAAAATCATTTTTGGAGCTCAGTTACTGCTTAAATTGAAGACTGCCTATACGTAATGTTTTGTGAAAGGATGATTACATATATACAGACAATTTCAATGCATATACATGTATTTGCATGTATTTATGTAGATGTTTGTGTATATACCCAGAATTTGACTGAAGAATTCAAGTTTCATTGAATTAAGTTGACGAAAGGCTAATGATTACTCTGAACCTTCATATTTCTTGTTTTATTGATTTGTTTTTTCTGTGTCATGTAATTAGTCATACTGCAATCTGTTTGTAGCAGATGAGTTGCATGGCACATACACATTTTAAGTGAAGTATTAGACATCTGACATTTATTATTAGTAATAAACATACCAAAAATTCATCAAGTATATTATTCTTGCTTTTACTAATTAATGCAGCATGGAGAGACCATCTGAGCAAACATTACCAAGCTTGAAGGTGTTGTAGGTACCGACTAGAGAAAGATTTGATGATACCATACTTTCATTTTATATACTTGTTTTTTATTATGCTTCTTTAGGCACATATTTATTGCAAATTAGATATTTTAGTAACACTAATGAGTTTTAATCACAGTATATCTTTAGGGTGTATTTAGAAGAATGAAATAGCCTTTTAAAACACCCTACAGTTACTGAGGTTTTATCTGGCCATACAACCATGTTTATTTTCTATGATGTGCATTTGTAAATATGTTACAACTATGAATCTTAGTTCATATTTTGGGATGAAACTGCTTATTTTAATTCTATGTATCAAATCCCAACTGGTAGTAGGTAGGACATAACAACAACAGGAGTAACAACAACAATATATATGAAAGTAACAACAACAATATATATGAAAGCCTTACTTTTTATTTGTTTTTTTTTTTTACTGAACCTGTGATTTCAGTAGTAGATAGAGCTCAGTTCCTCAACTTCCTATGCCAAGGCATATCAGTATTACATTTTTTACATCAGTTTAAAAAAGAATTCCCCATTCTCTCTTAGGACAACGTAAGATAGGTAGATGGGTAGGTAGAAAGATAGATGATAAGAAGATAGATAGATAGATAGATATGATAGCTAACTAGCTGAATGTATAGATATAGATAAATAGATGGAAACAGATAAATGGGAAGATAGCTAGGTAGATAGAGATAGATGGGTGGGTAGGTAGATAGATGATAGACAGACAGACAGATAGACAGACAGATAGACAGATAGATAGACAGACAGACAGACAGATAGATAGAACCTTATTATCACCCCTTTGTGGGTGAGAAAACTAAGGCATAGCCAAGTTAAATGAATTACTTTGTTCTCACAAGTGGTAGACCAGGTGCTTTGAACTTTAGTCAAAAGGTGTGGTTTCAAGTTCTATAGCTTTGATGCTTTCACACTAAATTTGTGATCTTAGGTAACTCACTTAAGCTCCGGGAGCCTCAGGCTCATCATCTGCAAGAAAGGGATCCATGATATCTGCCCTAGCTACTGAATAGGGCTTATTGTGTAACTTAAATGAGATAACAAAAATGAAACACTTTGCCAATTATCCCTCTATAAATGTAAAGCAGCATCACCATCACCACCACCACCACCACCACCACCACCACCACCACCATCATCATGATTGATCCTTCATCCCAGGAAATCTAATCATGGAAAGCCAAGTTAGGAATTTTCGATGTTGTGTTTTTCCCAGTCCATTATAAATTATGTATTTCATTATTCTTATCTAATGTTCATAGAGCTTGAAGGGGCTTTTGAGATCACATAGCCCAATTTCCTTTTATAGACAAGGAAAGTGAGGCCTTGAGAAGTTGTGTCAAATAGGTAATAAGTAGCCTAGTTAAGGTTCAAACCCATGTCTTCTGATTTCAGATTCAGTTCTTTTCTCATTGTGGCATGTTACCAAGTGCTTTAATTAAAAAAAAAAAAAAGAGGCAATGGCTAATTCAAAATGGCATCATTGAAAAAAATTGTTTACATGAATTGTATCTTTGTCTTTGTCTTTATGTTTGAATTTGTGTGTGTGTGTGTGTGTCAGATGTGCTAAGAATTTACTTTAAACAAAATAATAAGGCTCTGCAGGGTAAAATATTTTAGGAGGTGAGAAGTCCTATTACCCTGTTTCTCAAAGTATACTGTCATACTCTATCCTGCAAATGGACTGCTGTCTGATTTTATATTTGTAAACTCCTCTGAAAACTGAAGGAGTGGCTGTGTTTGGATTTTATGCTGTAATTCTTGTATGTAAATTATAAAAGGGGTTAATAGGATAATCCAAAATTTTAACCAATAAACAAAGGTAGTTAATATCTCTTGACTTCATGTTTTTTCACTGGCTATTCATCATGCCTGGAATGTTTTCCATCCTCACCCCTGTACCAGGAACTGCACTAAGCACTTTACAAATATCTTAATTGATCGTCACACCAACCTTGTGAGGTAGGTGGTCTGATGATCCCCATTTTACAGATAAGAAAACTGAGGTAAATAGAGGTTAAGTGACTTGACCAAGGTTGAATGACACATAATTGCCTGAGCCTGAAACTGAATTCAAGTCTCATAGTTTCCAGGTCTGGCCCTCTACCCATTGTGCCATCTCATTGTTTACATGTAATCTAATCCATTAGAAGATGAGTTCCTTGAAAGTAGGGATTGTTTTTAACCTTTCGTTATATAACCAGTGTTTAGCATAGTACCTGGTTCATAGTAAGCACTTTATAACTGCTTGTTGACTGATTAAGAATTAAAGAAATTTAGAGGCTGTTTTTCGGAAATGAAGAAGGAAGAATGTTATTCCTTACTCATTTGTTCTCATGTTTCTGCAGATGGTTCAGTGTCTGTGTCAACTTTGTCATTTTTATTCATTACTTGGTATATACTATTAACTTATTTGTATCATTCTGCAAAGTTATGTTCCATGAACTTAAAATTTAGAGGTTTAGGTTGGTTGAAACTTCTCCAGATTATTATAAAACCTTTTGGAGAGTAATCTCAAATATAAAACCCCACAGTTCTGCTAATGAATCTCATACAAAATGCTCAATCCTATTAGAGATCTAGAAACTACAATTGTGTGATCTTGGGTAAGTCACTTAAACCTAATCAGCCTCACTTTATTCATTTGAACTTCTACTAGCTCCCTCACAGGAGTCTCTGAGGAAAATTATTTTTGAAGAGTAAAATTCCATTTAAATATCAGCTAAAATGATCATTTTCACCTTCATTTATTAAGTCCACATGTTTCCTGTCGGACTTACTAGGTAACAATAACTTGTTTATTACTGATAATTAGGCAGTGTCTACATAGGTAAAATAATGGGATAATAGGAAATTATGTGGCAAATTTAAAGAGTATAATTATAGAAAGTGCCTTCCAGGAACATAGATCACAACACATCCATGCCTTCTCATCCTATGTGATTCTTTTTTTGTGTCCTTTCATAAAAATCTCCATAGAAGATTTTATCAGTGTAATAAATATTTTGCTCTAATATTTTTCCCCCAAATATTCTGTGGGTATTAATGCAGCTCTTGGCCTATGTCTTGCTCTTGCTACTTGTCTCACTCTTTTTATCAGCCTATATTTCCTAGGTAATTAAAAAAAATCAATTCTTGTGCAAAACTAATTATTGACAATATGCTGCATCCACCTTAAATTCACTATATTTCTTCATTGTCTCTTGGCTTTCTACACTTTTCATTTTTTCAGAGGTTATGGTGTTACATAAACTGAATTATTCAGACTAAAAATAGATGGATCTTCAACAGTAAAGTTTCTCCGTTTTTGCCTTAATTACTTTGATAATTGCTTTATTCTTCATTTTGTTTGGCATAGAATAAATTATATGCTTATTGTGTGATTAGTAGATAGAGAGGTAGGATGTTTATCCCACAAGTGTCTCAAATTCAATATGTATCAAAAAAAATCAGAATCATTTCCCCCAAATCCAACAACTTTAGGATTTCCCTTTAACTTTAGAGAGGGGTTCTTAACCAAGGGTTGACAAACTTGTTTACATTTTTTGGGGGGGACAGCTCTATTTCAATATAATTGATTTGCTTTGTCCTCATATGTATTTTATTGTATGCATTTAATAACATTCCAAAAAGAGTTCCATGATACACATGAAAAGACCAAATTCCCTAAATTTTTCCATCCATTAGAGGATAACTTATCCTTCCAGTTATTCAGGTTTCCAAACTTGGAGCCCTTCTTGACTCTTCACTCCTTCTTACCATCCATATCCAATCAGTTGCCAAGCATTATTAATTCTCCCTTCACATAACTACCACCCTGATTCTCATCACCTCTTGTGTTGACATTTGAAATAGCCTTCTTCTTTATGGCTCATTATTTATTATTTTATTATTATTATGGCTCATTACCCATAAAGCTTCCCCTCTCCAATCCATGATCCACACAGCAACAGAAATGGTATTTCTAAAGTTCAAGTCTGATATAATTACTCCCATACTCAGGAATCTCCAAGGAGTTCCTTGTGGTCTCTTAAGATCAGATACAGACTACTCTGGAGTACAAAGCCCTTTCCAACCCCTTCTAGAATTCTTATATATTACTCTTGTTCACTCACAGCGTAATACAATCAAATAAACTGACCTATATGCTGTGCTTCCCCCAACACACTCCATCTCTTCTCTCTGTTCCCCATGCCTGGAATTCACTCCCTCCTGACCTCTACCTCTTAGAATCAGTCAGCTCAAGTGTCATATCTTACTTAAAGCTTTTCCTGATATTCCCAGGTAGTGCCTCCTCCAATATATTCATATGAGTTAATCTTCATAAAAAATACTTAATAAAGTGCCTGGCACACAGTAGGCAATCTATAAATGCTTATTTCTTCCTCTTCTCCTTCTTTAAAAATAGTTTTGGGTAAGCTTTAGAACATTTGATTTTCAGCCAAGGCATCATTTGTTAAAAAAGAAATCCTACTTTCAAATATGAAACAAGTTATTTCCTATTTTTTAAAAAGTCTTTATGACTGGAAAGCTATATGCTAAGTTTTAATCTCATGGGCTTAGTTATTAATACCTCAAAAATGAGGCATATACTGGAAATGCTGATTCCTCCTTTAAGTGCAAGCTTGAATTGCTATAATGCATTTCTTCTTGAAAAGATTGTTCCTGTATTGACCTCAGTTTTGATTTTTATATGTTCAAGTACTCTATTTGTTGTTACCAAAAAGAGCTTCTATTGTACATTATATTATTGATGGCGGATATTATAATCTAACTTTACATTTCAGTTATAAAAATGCTTTGTAGGGGTTAGGTACCAAGTGAATTTTTTCCTGATTTTGTGGAATATATCATCATAAGTAATAATTATATTAATAGCTTATATTTACTTTAGCATATTAAGGTTTACAGTGTTCTTTATAGATATAATTTGACTGGATACTCACAATTTTCCTGAGAAGTGCTTCATGTACATTTGACCTTATCATTTCATCAGTGTAGAGAGCACTGAGATAAGGAAACTCTTCCAATGCAGATCAGTAACTAGTAGTCTTAAAGAGTTTTCTGGGGAAATGAGAGGTTAAATAACTTGTTCAGGATAACAGAGACATCTGTCAGAGATTAAATTTAAACCCATTCTGCTCCTATGCCATCTCTTTTTATATGTCATAACACTTTGCTGTCTCAGGAAAATTATTATTATATGAATTTTACAGATAAGGAAATTGAAGCTCAGATAAATTAGGTGATTTTCCCAAAGCCGTGAAACTATTACATGACACAAATATAACTATTTTGTCCCTATATTTCTATTGAGTAACAGCAATTAAAAATAAAATAAATTGGTTCTACATTCATAAAAATAACTAGTAAATTATATTTTAGAAGATTTTGTCTAACTTTGTTTCCTACTCAGTCCTGGGTAAGTATCTGCAGGAGTGGTAAGGGAAGTAGCCATCTGAAGCAGAGTTCATGTTAATTGTTTGTGCATAGACCTTTATGCATGAGTGTACACATTGTGTATGCATACAAACCTGTATGTGTATGTGTGCATGAGTGTGTGTATAAACCAGAGCTTTTCCTTTTATAAAGTAATAAAGTTTTAACCGCCCCCCCCAAAAAAAATGTAAGTCCAAGTATTCCATTCACTAAAGTCCTGTTCTGATAACTCACCATGGCATAGAGGTGATCTTGAAAAATGTACCATTTAATATAAGATCTGCTAAGTCACTGAGAACTGGTCATGTAACAGTTCCTAGGATCAGTCTACCTAAATTCAAACTGGCTCATTACCAGTTGGCCACAATATAATGAATGAATATATGTAATGTGTGGATACATACACACATTATGTATGTATGTATGGTCAAAGCAAGTCACAAATACATCAGCTAATATAGGGAGGCATTATACTCTACATCAGTGGAGAAACTACCCTTGCCAAAGAAATTACAGTTCTTTAAATCACTAGAGGCCAAATGGGAAAAAAATAATATGGCATGCTCATTTTTTCCCCTAAGGCAACTGGGGTTAAGTGACTTGCCCAGGGTCACACAGCTATTAAGTGTCAAGTGTCTGGGTCTGGATTTGAATTCAGGTCCTCCTGATTCTAGGGCCAGGTACTGTATCCACTGTGCAACCTAGCTGTCCCTGGCATACTCATTTTAAAATAGTTAATATGGCACTATTATATATAGGAGTTTGCTCCTTTACTGTTACCATTGTTATCTCCTCCTGTCATCTAAGGTTATGTCATTGGCTCTTTTCTCTTTACTCCCCACAGTCTTTTCTTCATTTATTTCTTCTAATCAATGCCCTTAGTGGTCACCTGTATATACATGACTCCCAAATTTGTATATCCATTTCCAAACTCTCTCCAGAATTCTGATAATTTCTTTCTTGTTTTTTTTGTTTTTTTGTTTTTGTGGGGCAATGAGGATCAAGTGATTTGCCCAGGGTCACACAGCTAGAACGTGTAAAGTGTCTGAGGTTGGATTTGAACTCAGGTCCTCCTGAATCCAGAGCCAGTGCCTTATCCACTGCGCCACCTAGCTGCCCTTGATCATTTATTTCTAACTTCATACTGGTTATTTCTACTTGAATGACCTTCTGGATTTCAAATTATCATACTCCAAACCTTGACCTTACCCTTCTTTATTTCCAATGATGGAATCTGCATCAGCCCAGCTACCTGTTCTTGTAACCTTCAAGTCATCCTTTACCCTTCCGTTTCCACCACCCCTCAGAGTTGGCAATGGGTTGCCAAGACTTGTTGATTCTATCTCCACAATATTTCTACCATCTGTCCCCTTATCTTTATTCCCATTTCAATAACCCTAGTTCTTTTCTTATATAGAATATTCTAATAACCAACCACCTGTCATCATATGGTTGTTATTATAGCTACTACTTTGTTCCCTCTTCAAACCTTCATGTCGTTTACTAAATCAGCTTTCTAAAGCCTAAACCTGTTCATATCACTTTTATGCTTAAACATAAATAACAAAAACCTCCTTATTGCCCATAGAATAGATTATAAAGGAGTCCTGGCTTTTCAGGATTTCCATAGTTTTGTTTCCATGCTTTCTTTCCATTGATTTTGTGAT
Organism: Dromiciops gliroides; assembly: GCF_019393635.1. NCBI lineage: Eukaryota > Metazoa > Chordata > Mammalia > Microbiotheria > Microbiotheriidae > Dromiciops > Dromiciops gliroides. Next base: position 392,882,273 of record NC_057864.1, on the reverse strand, counting down.
CTTGTTTTCATACTCTCTCCAGTGTACACTCCAGTGCACAAACTATTCCTCTTACCTCAAATGGTCCTTCCAAAACACAACCTGAAGTCTTCCCTGACCCTTCTAGCTGAAAATGTCTATTCTTCCTCAAATTTCTCCTAGTACATTGCTTGGATTTCTACATATATCCTACTCTTTCCCTTTATACCATAATTATTTTCGTATGTATCTTCTTCCCCACTTCCCCAATTAGTTATAAGCTCCTTAAGAATACTATCGTCCTCATATTTTTGTAATCCCAGTGCCTAGAATAATCCCTGACACTTAATAGGTGACTGATGAATGTTTGTTATACAGAATTGAATTTAAAAAAGAACCAATACAAAACCTATCACAGCAGTTAATTCATGTAAACCACTGGGAGAAAACCAAAAATAGATTAATTTCCCAACTTTTTAACATAATTACTGACTATTAAGAAAAAAATTTACATTTTCTGTTACTGTGGGCAGGTTCCAAGTGACAGATCAGAAGTCATACACATCTTATAATTATTCAGATCAGTTATTTCCTATTAATATAGAAATGAAAAAAATGATCCAAAATTATTCTTAAGAATTTGTAGCACTATTCTTGGAAAAGGCCATTCTCTCTGAAATCTGGAAAGGAAGTAGAAGTCAGAAAATAACCTAGAAATAGTGGATACTTTTTTTTGTGTCTGACCACATTAATAAGTTTTGCGGCAATGGTGTCTCAGTTCATTAACTCTTATCTACCTTCCAGATATAGTAAGTAAACTAAGCTAATAATAATAAGTACTTGGGAAAGTTGTAGTGATGCAAAAGTGATGCTATTGTCTCTGCCACATACAACTCATATGCGGCTAGACAGCTTTAGAATGTATGGCCAGGATACTGTTCATGTGGTGGTAGTCTGAGTTTCAAGCTATAAGCCCCCAAATAGTCCTTAGCTAAGATGAGCACATAGCAACAGTTACTTTTTTTTTTTTTTTTTTTAGTGAGGCAATTGGGGTTAAGTGACTTGCCCAGGGTCACACAGCTAGTAAGTGTTAAGTGACTGAGGCCGGATTTGAACTCAGGTATTCCTGACTCCAGGGCCGGTGCTCTATCCACTGCGCCACCTAGCTGCCCCAACAGTTAGTTTTGTGAGAAATAATGGGCTTCTATGAGACCCTGAAAGCCTGTCCAGACCTTTCTTAAGGTCAGCCCAGAGTCAGGAGAATTTCAAAGGAAATATGGTTGGACCTTGGACTGTGAATAGGGATTAAAACCACACCTACCTGAAGACTTTTTCCCCTGGGAGGTCTCTATACTCTGAAAGCTGCACATACTCTGCCAAACCACCCTCAAATTCAGTAAACCAATAGATTTGAATGATGCTAGTCAATTAGCTTTGAGCAATGTGTAAGGGCAGTCTTTTCTCTGGCCTGCAGGAAGCTTACACAGTAACATGCTCCCTTGGTCCTAGAAGTTGGAGGGGGCATTTGCAGCCCACAATGGCTCCTTACTATCTCTCCTTCTTAACTTTCTGAGCCATGAACTCTCTTTACTAATATTTAATATGCTTTAATAAATGCTTAATGCCCCCAAAGTGGTGCAGTAGCCTCTAATTTCTAAATTGCTACATATTAGAACCCCAGCTAATTTTACCTAAAACTTGGGACAGTAATAGGGCGATCTGATATAATTTTAATAACCACAGTTTGGAGTGCCCAGAATGCCAAAATTTGAAGAGGGAATTCAGTTCTCAGTGAACAGCTCACCTCATGTTATGTGACTGCCCCGAGACCAACATGCTCAGGAACCTATAATTGTCCTGTTACTGCATAATTGATACAGAAAATACTCAGCCAGGTACTTGAGATGGAGAGAAAGATTTTTTTATTACATGCAGGCCCAAAGGGGGTTCTCAAGCCTCCATCAATGGGTGGTAAGTCTTGTAGCCACACAAAAAAGAGAAGGCGTGGTGTAGAGGCAACTTTATCAAACGAAGATGAGGTCAGTTATTCACCAAACAAAGGATGCATAGTGGTGCCTAGTGGTTAGGGGAGGCTTGTTGTTACAGCTGGGGTACCTCAAGGGCAGAGTCTGTCTGAGACAGACAAGATTGGAAGGCAGAGATTACAGGCCTGCAGCTGTAGCTTGAACACAGCAAGGCCAGGGTCTGTTTGAGACAGATAAAGTCAGAGGCTACGTGTGATTTTCCACATCAGTGCCATAAACTCTCCCATTGTATCTTCAAAATTTAAAGCTTGAGAACTTCCCAACACTCTTGGACTGACTTCTATCACATTTAGTCCTTGGGATCTGTTCTCCGAATCCTAAGCAATAAAGAAAGAAGCTGCTTGGATGGGATTTCTCCATCTGGCAAATTGAATATTTGAATTTTAAAAAATCAACCCACCATGTATGGGTAGAGAGAGAGCAGTAGCATTCATTTATACACACACACACACACACACACACACACACACACACACACACACAAATATGCATATATATTATTTGCTGATATATAAGTTATAAATACACACACATGTATCATTTATATTTATATACTTAGATGTGTATATGTGTGCATATACAAAACACACACATATACAAACATACATACACACATACATATACATAAATTTGGAGTTGAAGTTTCAAATCTGTCCTCTATCATTTGCTACCTGAGTGACCTTGGTCAAGTCATTGAATGTCTTCGTCTTCTAGTTTCCTCATCTGTAAATTGAGGAGGTTATATTAGATGAACTCTAAGGTCTCTTCCAACTCTAATTCTATGAGCTTATCATCATATAAAGAAACACTCAAGAATTAATCAGAAAACCATTTGAGCTCTCATATTGGGCTCACCCTGTCCATTATGCTTGGATCTACACATTGACTGCCATGCCCCCTAGGAATGACTCCATCCTAATGTCAGTCATATGGATGATTTGTGTGTCCTTGCTCAAGTGAAGTACATAGCATCATAAGTCCCAGCCATGATGCTCATTTCTCTCTCAGCTCATTCTCTGGTACATTCCATTTTGTCTTTTATTTATTTATTTTGCAGGGCAATGAGGGTTAAGTGACTTGCCCAGGGTCACACAGCTGATAAAATTCATGTGTCTATGTTCATATTTGAACTCAGGTCCTTCTGAATCCAGGATCGGTGCTTTATCCACTGTGCCACCTAGCTGCCCCTGGTACACTCCATTTTGGCTGTCTTGACCTGTCCAGAACTGCCTTCTTCTGACCTCTTCTCTATATATGATATCTTCCCTGTTAGAATGTAAGCACCTTGAGGGGGCAGCTAGATGGCGCAGTGGTTAAAGCACCGGCCCTGGATTCAGGAGTACCTGAGTTCAAATCCGGCCTCAGACACTTGACACTTACTAGCTGTGTGACCCTGGGCAAGTCACTTAACCGCCATTGCCTAAAAAAAAAAAAAAAAAAGAATGTAAGCACCTTGAGAATAGAGAATCTGCTTGTTTCTTATTTTTGTAATACCATTGCTTAGCACAGGGCCTGGAACATAGTAGGTACTTAATAAGTGCTTTTTATGCCTAATAAATGATTGTTGATTGAATTTTGTTATTGTTGTTGAGTTGTTTCAATCATGTCTGACTTTTCATGGCCACATTTGTGATTTTCTTGGCAAAAATAATTGGAGTAGTTTGCCATTTCCTTCTCCAGCTTATTTTATGGAAGAGTAAACTGAGGCAAACAAGGTTAAGTGACGTTCTCAGGGCCACACAGTAAGTTTCTGAGGCTGGATATAAATTTAGGTCTTCCTGACTCCAGACCTGGTACTCTATCCTCTGCTCCACCTAGCTGCCCTGATTGATTGATAAGGTCAAAGAAAAAGTCTTTGAGGATAGTCTTGGTCACCTTCTATACCAGCCCAAGAAAAAATGAAAAGGAAGGTTAGCCAAAGAGTGATGAATTTTTCAACCACAGTAAATCATGAAGACATGAGGTTGCCTGTTCTGCATGAACGAGGAAGGCACCACACCAACTAGATCCCAGATCTTTGAGATATTAAAATAAATAATGTGAAGTTAAGGGATGGGGGAGAAAAAGAAAATCAGCACTGTCTAGATGAGAACTAACATCCATCACTTCCCACTTCCAGGAAGTAGGGGCCTACTTGGATTTTCTGTGTTGCCTGCTTATATAGAAGCCTTATTATATCCCCATTTGTTGATATGAGATAAGGAAAACTACTAGAGAAGGACTTCTTTTGTCACTTTTGAACCATTTTGATTTTATAGGTTTATATTTGCAGGTAAGTAATCCTACTACAAAGAATTACCAGAGCTTCCTTCTGGGCAAGTCCAGCCCTGTTTGGTAGTTTAAATCCTCTTCAGGTAACTAGGGAAGAGATAACTTTGGGGAAAAAAAAAGTGTGTGTGTGTATGTGTGTGTGTGTGTGTGTGTGTGTGTGTGCACACGCACGTGCATGCGCGCGCGTGCGAGAGAGAGAGAGAGAGAGAGAGAGAGAGAGAGAGAGAGAGAGAGAGAGAGAGAGAGAGGGAGGATGCTTTAGAACTATGAGTGAAACAGAAGGGATAAGCAGGGATTTGGCTCAGTATCTCTAGAGAGTTCTGGTGATTATGAAGGTCATTTTGCCAATGATGATTTGTTGTTCTCTGGTCTCTTGCCTTTTTACTATTTCCTTCTTTTATTTCCTATTCAATAATTCTAGAGGTGCCTTGAATGTATCTGTCATTAAATCTCTTGACCCAGAGCACTGCTATTAAAAGACCTAAACTTTCATAGCTAAAAAAAGGACAGTAGAATTAATCTTCCAGCCCAGATCTTGTTCAAGGTCACCCAGTGAATTGGAGGGAGAGTTGGGGAAGTTGAACTCAGATCTTCTGACGTCTAGGCTAGTGTTTTTTCCACAGGCCATACTGTTTCTAATTCGAAGGGGTAAAATAAGCATGCATCTCTAATTCAGGAAATTGCTTTGTTAGGCTAAGGATAGATAAACAAACAAGAAAACTACTTTGGGTGAATAATACCATATCAGCATTCCTCTTGATTTGAGTGGGCTTGGGCCAGGAATTTTCATACAAATCAGACTCAAGTAATGAGGATCCTGTGATAAGAAAGCTGTTAGTGATAACAAAAATTATTGTTTTCTTTCCAGAGATACTTGAGCAAGTCACACAATGTTTAGTTTACCTGAAAACAAAAACTATAATAATACTGGCTTGTCTGTTGGGAATGTTGTGGTAGACAGTTTAGAAAAAAGCAAGAACATGAGTTCCATGAATTATTGTTATTTTTGTCATAATTCCTTGGGGGACTAGAGACATGTTTGATGTTCAGATAGGAGTGATATGCCTACTTCAAACAATGTCCATGTGTGGGAGCACTCAGTGTTGTCAAGGAAAGGGAAATGGGGGGGAGCCCCGGAAAGCCCCAGCAGCATGATAACGTTGGACAAGTACTCCTAAATAATTTTGCACAGGCACTACTAAAATGTCATAGGGTTGAAAGGAACCTTAGAAAGCATCTAATTTTATTGTGGGCAAGGAAATAAAGGCCTAGAGAGGCTAGCTAAATGACTTACCCAAGATCACCCAGATAGTGGAAATATGTAAAAAAAATATATATTTTTTTCTAAACTTGGAACTTAACATCATCCCCTTACTCCCTCCCCCAAGAAGCATTTTCATATACAAATGAGAATAGAAAAAAAGTTTTTATAGAAAACTTATTAATCTATACTGTTTGCTTTTTAAAAATAAAGTACAAAATAAATTCAACATATTACTTTCAATGATGTCCTTCCTACAAATCAAGCTCTACTTAGATCTTTGTTATATAAACAATTACAAAACAAAGGCCTCTGTGGCAAGTTAATAGAGTTAATATTAAGCAATGAACTCTCCCTTTTTCAATTTATTACTGCTTGGTGTCCTTCCAAGGGCCTAGTCTCTTTGAGCAAATTCAGAAAAGTGTATTTCTTGCCAATTACACTTTCATCATTGGGGTTCTTAATTTAACCAGCTAGTCAGTTTTCATTGATCAGGTTCTTGAAAAAATTTGTTTCAGATAAAGAGTAGCAATACTAAGTGAGTATTTGTGCCTATTACTCTCTTGCTAATTGCTTTGGAAGATCCAGAAAGTGTCTCTGACCTCTTCTGCTAGGGAATGACATCATTTCAAGTTATTAATGGTCCTGCTTTCATTTGTGGCAAAAATGAACAAAACCAGAACACAAGGTTCATAAAATCATTGGATTTTTAGCTGAAAAGAACTTAGGAATGAATTACAAATTGAAAAGTAATGGGATAAATAAATTTTTAGAGCAGTTCTGTGCAATCAGTGTGGAATCAGTTTGTCATCAGGTTTTGTCTGAATAACTTGCACAATATCTAATTTTATGTTATATTCATTATGTGTGATACATTGTTGTCACTCAGTCATCTAGGTTTCCTATATAATGAATGTGGAGGGTTATTAAGAGAAAAATCACTCATTGAAAACAATTTTTGAACTATGCAAAGAAGTATAGCAGATAATTCAGAAGAAATCATAGACCAACAGGGTAATATTGAATGTAATGAATTAAATTTATTGTATACTTTATTTTTAAAAAAGCAAACAGTATGGAATAACCACTGTCTTCTATAAAAACCCCTTTTCTATTCTTATTTGTATATATTTGGTGGGAGGGTGTAAAAGGCTGATGTTAAGTTCAGAATTAATTTTTTTTTTTTACATATACTAAACTGCCAGATTTCTTTCTGGGAGTCTGACCACTTAATAAGATTGCATAATCATTGTTTTAAATTTGAAAATCTTGATATCATTAGTCCCCAACCTTTTCCAAAACTTTGAGATCACTGTAGGGTGGAGAGTGCTGACAATGAAGTCCCTAAAGGGAGTTCTAGTAGGAAACAGGCTTGTGCAATGTGCTTTGAGGCTAAAGTTAGTTCTCCACATTGTTCAAGTTAACTCATAATGTCCCCCTCCTTTGCTCCATCTTGTGTTAGGGAATGAATGTGTGTCTATCCTTTTTTGTTCAAACAACTGCAAAACTCTGGACCACATCTGCCACACTGTTGTTTTGAGTTCCTGCAAACTGAAACCTCAGCTATTATTTGGTGGTGTTACTAGAGACGCTGGGTGTCTGGCAAGCTGACTACCTGTGCTTGAATCATTAAATAAATTAAGGAGGACAGATTTTAGTGTTTATGCTACGGTCCTAGGATACAGACCTGAACCTTTGCTTCTAAGCCCAAGAAGCAACATTGGCTTTCATGGATGTTGTGAACAGTGTAAATAGAGTAGTTGTGCCTTAGTACATGTCATGACTTAGCTACACAGTGGTTCTGACCAAGGGTCAGGGTGCTCTAAACCAGGGGAACAATCAGTGCTTTTTCTTACAGTGGGAGAACTAGGCCTGCAAGAGGAGAGAGGACTGTCAAAACTCTTTGACAGAATGAGTCCCAGAAGTGTGGCCAAGCAAGCAGTAAGGAAAGGTCATTTTAAAAATAAATATTTAATTTAATATAAACTTAGTGATAGATCTTTTTAAAAATATGACTTCAGTGATTAGTTCCAGTGACCTTTCTTAGTCCTCATCCTTGTGACCTTTCTTCATCTTTTTACATGGTAACCACACTATTTTTGTGTGTGCGCTCCCTTCTCTGCATTTTCATGATGTTTTTCTGTTGTGTTTTTCCTCCTATCCGTTGGTCCAGTCCCTCTCAGTCTTCTTTAGAGGATTATTTGTCATGTTCTGCACCCATTCTTTGTGGGTAGTCAGAGAAATGATTATTAATACCCCCAATAATTTGGGACGATCCAGGGTTCCCCTTTTTTCTAAAGTCTCTCATTTCAAAACTCAGTCTCTGAATATTGAATTAAATTTCTCTCAGTGATGGTTCAGACCCACCCAATCTTTAAGGAATTTAATCTAAGGTGGGGAAGCCATTGTGATCTAACAAGTATGGGTGGAGATAAATTCTTTGAATAGATTGCCACGGCTGGGCAATCTTAGAAGTAAATGACATAATCAACAATCATTAAAATATTGTCATTCATGATGTATTCATTGTAATATAACTTTGTATTCAGTGTATCATTTGTATTCATGTATTCACTAGTATTCATTGAATATTCATTCTCTCTTATTACTTGTTAAACCAATCAGCATTCTCCATCCTCAGGAAACAAGGGCATATAAAACTGTGAGCCCACTGCCATGAGGGGTCTTAGGTATTTGAGATGACACTGATCTCTTTTTATTAATGATTTGCTAGTATTATTACTAAAATGAATACCCAGAAACTGTCTCTCAAATGTTTTAAACATCACAGTATGTGGTCAAGGTTTTGTCTTTTCTCTTTCTACACTCTTTCTTGATAACCTCACCACCTCAAATCATTCACCCATCATGTCTCTGCGGATAACTTCCACCTGAGCCAAGTACCTGGTAGATGTCCCGTATACATCTCAAGTTCTGTCTACAACATTACTCATGACCAATCAGCATTAACCCCACCTTTCCTGCCCACTTCCCTATTTCTGTCAAGGACACTACCATTCTTCCAATTGCCCAGATTTACAACCTAAGAATCATCTTCAGATTTTCACTCTCTCACTATCTCACTCCTAATATCTAAACAGATGCCAAGTCTTAGAGAATCTCCCTCCATAAATATCTTCCTATATCTGTCTCCATCTCTCCACTCATATAACCACCACTGTAATAGGTCTAATCTTAATCATCTTTCATCTAGATTATTATAATCACATTTTGAATAAAATTGCTTAATCTTTTGTTTTGACATCACCTAAATTTTCCCTTCTACCTACCCCTCCTACATCCCCTCCCAGAGAGCAAGCCAATTTAACAGGCACAAGCAATAAAAGGAAAAAGAAAAAGGGAGAACAAATATCAGCAAAACTGGAATTAACAGATGGGGGAAAAAATTCTTATGGTCTTATGGTCATACACTATTGCAACTGGCAGATCCTCTTACACTTCTGCAAAGGAGGTTTGTACATTGCATCCTTGGGGCAAGCTAGCTTTTTATAATCCTAGCAGCATTTAGCTGCAATTTTCACTTGCTTTGTGGATATCATTATTTCCATTTCCATTAATTGTTGTTACTGTGTATATTATTTCTTGACTCTACTTCATTTTGAGTCGTTCATATACTCCGTCAATATTTTTCTGTATTCATCATATTTGTAGTTTTTTTTAAAGTTAAGTAATACTTCCATACTAATCATACTTGAAATAAGGTCAACCAACAATCAACATGGAGAGGCAACAGATCTCTGGTCAAATACAGTGGCTGATCAACCTCCATGGTGTTAAAAGACAAGGATAACCTACCTTTCAGTTATAGTAACAATTAGACCCAACACCAATAATAACAAAAACTAATATCTAGCATTTACTCTAGTCCTTTACCTATAATTATCACTTTAGTTCTCATAATAGTCCTGCTATATAGAAGCATATATAGTGTGTGTGTATGAGTGTATAAACCTATACAGTATAGGAGCTACTGTATATTAATCTCCATTTTGCATTTCAGGAAACAATAGAGGTTAAATAGCTTGCTTAGAGTGACACTTGCTAGTAAATAGTTAAGGCACCGCTTGGCACTGGGGCACTTCTGACTCTTTGTGAGATTTGTTTGGTTGTTTATTTTACAGCAACTATTTAATTTATGTCGGAATAACATATGTCACATATTTGAAAAGAAAAAATATTAATTTAGACAAGGTTCAAGAGATACCTGAAAATTCATTAGCACTTCTAGAGGTTCTCTACAAAAATCATAATAATTAGATTCTTATTTCACAGTCATTCTCTGTAATCTTTTGGTTATGTAAAAAAAAAATTTAAGGGTAGCATTAAGGGGGGAATTCCACATTTCAGTAGATATAGGGGAAATATTTATGCCATAATCATTAGATGTGAACTGCAGATAATTTGTTAGGAAAACATCCATAATCCTGAGGGTTGGAAAGTCGTGCTGTCATAGGCATTAGTGACCGAGTCATATTTTAAGGCATTGCTGATCCTTATCTATTCCTTCCATTATGTATTGATCGAGCAGCTGTTTGAAGAGTTGAGGTAAGTAGAATAAAAAAAAAATCAAAAGACCTCAATAAGCATGTAATATACTACTTTGAAAGTGTGAAACTGTTTTGTTTGGAACACTCTCTTTTATTCTCGGACATAGACATCGGAAAGTAAAGCCCTGGAGATTTTTATCACCACTTTAACATATATACTGCCAGAGCATGATATTAAGAAGCAGTTAAGGTATACAATGAGTGGAAAGGGACAGTAACTTGATAAGGATTTCGTTTTTAGAATGAAGTTTGCTAAACTGGCATAGAGGACGAGCTGGCACAAAGCAATTCACCCATATGAGGACCCACTCTCCCATACATGTCTTTCTTTGGACAGTAGGCTCAGACTTTGAGGAACACATGTGGCCAAAGGGTAATTCTTGGCTCCTGCTTACCTGCAAGTCTTTCTTTACCTTCATAGAGTCTTCATGAAGGTGTAGCTTTTAGGTGTAGGTATAGAGTTCTTAGTCATGGCTCTCAACAGGGCTCCTGTGAGTTTGTGCCCTTTTCTAATTTGTCAAATCTCAGCTCCCCTTTGGGATGTGTTGTTTTTTGATGGTCAATAATATGGTCGTGGGGCTTAGGGGTATACTTCCTCTGAGCTTACCCCACCCTTCCCTTTGTTTACTTTCTGGTACAGGCAAAAGAGTTCTACCTCCTTGAGGTACTCCTCAACTTGACTTCTTTCATGCTGGAATCCCCCTCCCTTCTGATATACAGAAGCCTAGACTTAGGTCTAGTTCTTTCAACCAATCCCCGTACATTTTCTTTTAGCACTTTCAAATGATTTTAACTAAGCATTTCATTCTCCTCCCAAACAGGACTCATATCTCTCAACTTGTTCACATCTAGTTAGACATCTTTGATCTGTATAAATGATGCTGCACCTGAACTCAGAAAGGCTAAAGAATTAGACCATAGTTACAATGCAGTTCCTCTATAACGATAGAGTCCTTCCTGGTGTGATTATAGAATGTCAAACAAGTGATCAGGACTCATGTGATTGCAGAATATACCTACGTGGTCAGACTGCCCAAGAGAAATTTAAGTGGCACAGTGAGTGAATAGAGTGCGAATTGGAGTCAGGTTAGGAAGACCTAAGTTTGAATGCCGTACTCAGACACTACTACTTATCAGATGCTGAAACAAGTCATTTCATCTGTGGGCCCTCGTTTCCTCCTCTAAACAAATGAGGGGATTTGACTTGATGGCCTCTAATATCTCTTCTAGTTTTAAATCTTTGATCCATTGATGTTGATACTTTTACTATTTAATCAATGAATATACTGCCTTCAGTGGTGCAGAGACCCTTTATACGGGCGGAAATCCCAATAATTCACTAGTTTTCATTTTGTGCTAATCTTGTCTCTTTCTTCTTGGAAATCCACCATAGAACATTACCCAGTGGTTTGGAGTCCTTTAAATTTTTTTGGTCCAGTACTTGGAGGCTGTTATTCTGGACATTTGCTGCATATCCTACTTTATATATATATATACATGTGTGTGTGTGTATATGTATATATGTGTGTATATATGTATATATATGTGTATATATACACACACATACACACATATACATATACATACATATATATGTATGTATGTATACACACACACATATATATATATATAAAATCTCACCCACCTTTATATATGTAAATTGCAGTTATTTTTCTAACATATCAGCTCATCCTGACATTAGACAATTTAAAAAATAATAATAAATAGTTCAACTGAGCTTTCATTCCTCCTCATTTGCCTGGAAACATACAGTCAAATTTCATTAAATTGAATTCTGCTTATTCTGAATGTTATAATTTAGACTGTACTGTTGAGCAGCAGGATATAATAGAACAAGTCCTATATTTGGAATTAGAGACTTGAGTTTGAATTTATCTATGTCACTTATGAACTGGGCAAAATCACTTCATTTCTCTAGTTATCATCTGATTTATACCTTTGTCCTATTTATTTGCTATAGAGAAAAAGTGACAAAGTTTATATAATGGGGAAAGCTCTGACTCTGGCATTGAAGACCTACATTTGAATCCCATTTTTGCCGTTTACTATCTGTGTGACCTTGGGTAATCACTTAACTTCTTTGACACTTGGTTTCCTCAATGTGCAGGTTGGTCTAGATGACTTCTAAGGTAACTTCTGGCTGGCTAACACTGATGTCAGTGACTTTATGGTCAGCAGTAATTCTGTTCAGTTAAGCTAGGTATGATAAGGGATAGAATGCTGGACTGAGTCAAGAAGACTTGCCTCAGACACTTAGTAACTATATGACGCTGGCCAAGTCACTTAACCTTGTTTAGCCTCAGTTTCTTTATCTCTAAAATGGGATAATAATAGCACCTTTCTCATATGACTATTGTGAGAGTCAAATGAGATAATAGTTGTTCATTGAATTTTTATAGGTTTATTTTTCAATTTTCCTTACAATATGTGATTTTTAAAAGCTTGTGATTTTATTACATTTTTAGAGCTACTTTTTTTTAATATGGAAGAATACATATTCATTTGTAGAGAAAATAATTGTGAAAATAAGGTCTGATATGGAAATTTGGTTTGCAGAGAAACTTTCAAAAATAAATTTATTCAGTCAAGTACATATTGTACTTGTATTCATAGAATACAGAAAGGCAGAATACCAAACAACAAGACTGGATTAGTCCAAGATGATGTTTTATCTAATCACTTACTGTGGGTTCTATTGCTATACATTAAATGCTGTCCAATCAGGACAGTTGAAATGGATTATCAGCCTGAATGTTTTACCCTCTCTTTGTATGTGCCTCAGAATTCATGAGTAGAAAGCAGGAGCCTTGCCTGAACCAAAAGCTATTAGATTTCTCTGGGCCATGTATAATTAAATTCTAAAATGTTGACCTGCAGATGTCACAGATCCCTCCATCCAAGTGTTCATAAACAGATAAAATTGTAGGCCCTATTCTATTTCTATTCTTTTTCATCTTTAATTTCTACAAAGTAGCAGCACATTTTAGATGAATTAATTTTCAGTAATTACTGTAATTCCTAGGAATCTAGGATAAAGTAAAGAATTGTCATACTTAATGGCTTTTGATTCATGTTCACCATTATATAGAATATATTAAAAGATAATGCAGAATTTCTGAGAGGAAATTATTTATAGTGTCTGGTTGCCTTCCCCCACTTATCAAAACTCAGCCCAGCACATTTTAATATTATGTAACTCTTTGATATTTCAGTCAAATTACTGACTGATGCCAATGACTTCAGAAAAAGATGAAAAATGAAAATGGGAGCATTAACATTTTAGTGCTTTTATAACCTAAAGTTTCATCTACTTTGCAGGAATTAGAGAAGAAAAAGAAACATGGATGATTTTATTTTCTTTATTCAAAAAACATGAACAGTGATTTTATTAGCATTGGAACTCAGAAATATTAGGCTTATGCTATAATTGTGGAAATAAATTATTTCAATAATTAAGAGGGAATTCCAAATATGTACAATATAGAATATACCAAAACAGGATTTCATTTTATACTTGATCTTCTATGTACATCCATATAAATTGGTATTGTTAGTATGCGAATTAATTCTCTTATCTCAAGATTTCAATCACTCACATTCAGATATAAGTAATTGTCACCATTCATCTGTAAGGTCTAATGTACCTAACAGAATCCCTGAATAATACTGTGTAGGGGCCCATACCAACTCCATTTTGTATATGTAAGGTATTTACTATAAACAAATGCTGTATCTTAAGGGACATGAGTGGATTTATTACCAATAAATCATATCATAATAGAATTCTATGAATTTTAAATATAATTTTCTCATTCCTTTTGGAATAGTCAATTAATACATATTAAGTGACTACTATATGCCAAATATGTGCTAAGTGTTGGGGCTACAAAGAAAGGTAAATGATTGTCTCTGCTCTCAAGGAGCTCATAGTCTAATGGGAGGGGTAATGTGCAGACAACTATGTACAAATAAGACCGATCTATCTGTCTGTCTGTCTATCTATCTATCTCTATCTCTGTATCTATTAAATGTATACAGTTGTATATAGTGGTATGTACACACACATACACACACACACAGACACACACACAGACACACACACAGACACACACACACACACATATATATATATATATATATATATATATATATATATGAAATTGGAAATAATTAACAGAAGGCACTAGCATTACAGGGGATTGGGAATGCCTTTCTGTAGAAAGTAGGATTTTAGCTGGGACTTGGAGGAAGCTGGGAAATCCAGGAGTCAGAGATGAGGAGAAAGAGCATTCCAGGCTTTGGGGACAGCTAGCATAAATGTCTTGAGTCAGAAGGCAGAGTGTTTTATGGGAGGAATATCAAGGAAGCCTTCATCATGGGATCATTGGGTACTTGTGAGGCATAGTATGAAAGGAGACTAAAGGGAAGATGCAAATTATAAAGGGCTTTGGACATCAAAGAGAAGATTTTGTATTTGATTTTGGAGGCAATAGGGAACCCCTAGCGTTTATTGAGTATGGAGGCAACTATTTCCTCATTTGTAAAATTGGGCATAATAATAACAGCACCTATCTCCCAAAGTTGTAAGGATAAAATTTGTATGTATGTATGTATGTACGTATGCATGTATACACATACTATCTATCTACCACCTAAAAGTATTATAAGTGCCATAAATATTATATTACATATAATACTGGAATGATGCTAGTCCAGGTAAGATTATCCAATATTGTAGGTAATATAAAACTAGAATAATGCTATCTGGATTCTATCCTCTTTAAATAAACTGTAGCTGAGGCAAGTATTTGTTACAGTCATTCGGCTAGTATGGGAGTCAAAATTCAAATCCTGTTCTTCCTGTCCCCACGTCCAAATTTCTTTCCAGAATACCTTACTTCCTATACTATCTCATGTTTTGAGGGTTTGTTGGAAAGAGTACTGAGATTTGGAGTAAAAGGAGTTGGCTTCCAATACGGCCTCAGACCCTATCTGTGTAACACAGAGCACATCATCTGAACTGTCTTGAGACCCAGTTACCTTATCTATATAATGAAGACCTTGGACTAGATGACTGAAACAGCCCTCCCAGTTCTAGGATCCTATGTTAATTCTACAATCTTATTAAGATAGTGTCCTTAAATTCCTGGGTTGCTCTTGAAAGGTTGCTGCTGTAGTTGTTGTTATATTGGTCTGAGAAAAACCTCGTTCTTCTTTCTATAGGTACTAAAGACAATAGATGTACAATACTTTGACTCAACGATCCTACAAAAAAAAGTGATTTCTCAAAGAAATATACCATTTCAAACATCACATGAGGTTAGTCTTTTGAGCAACAACATAAGTAAACTTCTACGATAGACTTCTGTCTGGAATTCTAGCTAATAGATCATATTTATTACTCTGTTGGTACCAATGAGTTGAGAAGCATATTGCCAATAAGTGACAATGTTTAATCTGTCTTCTCTGCCAAAATCTACCTCCCCCAAAAAACAATACCTCTCAAAACCTCTCTAAAACATTTGATTACTTTAAGGCATAATTGGGGCATACCAATATTATATTTGAAAGAGTTAAGCATAGCAAAATAAAACAAGTTAGAAACAAATAAACCACCTATTCTGAAATAGAATACTATACATTTTAAAAAATAATTTTCCCCCAAATTTGTTTCCCAACATGTTTCTGAACCAAGGTACATATTATAAAAGTAGTATTGCTTCAAGGGCAAAATCTGCATCATTTACTGATAGCATATGATCCCTTATTAGTTTTTCTTATGTTTTCTCCCTTCTGGTAGCTCTTTATGTTATATAGGAGAAGTGGTCAAGACTTTCTTAAGGAGTTAAAGGAATTTATATCTAAGAAATTTAAAATATGAGTCTAAGTCCCAAATGGGTTCTTGTTTTGATTTTTAAAATTGACTGCTATGGTAAAGCCAATCATCCATTCTGACCAACACTTCATTGAACAACTATGTGTACTCTATATTGTGCCGACTGTTATGTACCTGGGAAACTCAAAGAAGTAAATGGGGTCCTTCTCAATGAGCTATACAAATTTAGGTAAGAAACAAGAAAACAAATAGGGAATAAATTGCTTTTACTCTATTTAGTGATTGCATCATGAATATAATAGTTTATATATGCAATGTATTGAGTTTGGCAGGGGTAATAATGGAAGTCTTCTTGGCCCAGTTGAAGTTGCTGCTTGTCCTTCCTTCTTGAAGAGGACCAGTGACATAAAGAGGGTGATGTCTTGGCTTGCAAGTGAATTGGATTTAAGTGAGGTAGGATTATGCAAAACCCTCAGCATCACTCACTCCTCCAGAGTCATCTGAGTCCAGTGGTAAGACATAGGTCAGGATAACAGACTTTTTCAAGCTCAGATCTTTCCCAGATCTCAGTTTGTCTGAGGCAATCCCTGTACAGTGATTTAAGGCTAGGTAAGAAATGAAGCAAAATGCTTAATTTGCCTGCATATACAGACATACACATCAATCTGGGAGGGGAAGACTTTGGGGTTGAAGTAGATTCTGAAGAAAACAATGAACATGGATGAGCTTACAGAGGAGCAACAGGTGAATCTCTGAGCAGAAATGCAGTAAGATCCAAAGGTAAAGAAATAGTAATGAAGGAGACCACCTAGGGAATTGTTAAAACACAAATGTGGATGGAATGTAGGGGCTCTTTTGGGGAAGAATAAAGGAAGAAGGTAAATGAGATAATCATGGGGAAGTCAGTTGAAAGACTTGAAATACTTAATAAGCTTACTTTTGATTAATAAGTTCTTGAGTTTGAGGGATATAGGAAAAATGATGATTTTTAAGAGAACCTAGAATTTCCTGGCAGGAAAGGCTAGAGGCAAGAAACATGGGTATGAATAATAATCCCAAGATTTTAGGGATGGTGAAAATTAGGGAATCCATAATTTTCCCTTCCTTTGGCAGTTTGACCACAAAGCAATATTCCATTCATGGGTATTTCATTACTCCTGGCAGTACAGTAAAAACAAAGGATGAGAATAAAAATCAGTACCATAAAATGATTTTGGCAAAATGCTTCCTTTGAGGTCAGAAATAGTCCCATTGAATTCTTCCCTTTTGTGTCAGTATGAATTAAAAGTAAAGAAGAGATAAATTGAAGGAGTGGCTTTACTAATCTTTAGAGATGTGAATTGTTCTCTTGAGAGAGAAGTTTTAATCACTCATGAGGTACATCAGGGTCTCCTGCATGAGAGCAGATGTGGGAAAGGAACAAAGGGAAGAAGATATTAATAAGAGGAACTTGCTAAGAGATTAAGTTCCTCTTATACTCTTCTTTGCCAAGCAACCTGACCTGTTGCAAATATTGTGATGGGCCTCTTTTGGACATTTGACAGGAAACTTCAACCTTTTGTCTGTTTCCCACATGGCTTACAATCTGTCCAAACAGGTTTCTTTGAAACCTTGTCAATGTTTTTTATCTTTTCCAATGGCCTTACAAGCTTTTTAGAAAATAGATAATACAGAGTGGGATCCACCTTTTTCTATTGAAATAGTTTAATAATTTATATTATTTGGATTTGACATGATAATTCTTGATTTTAATTTCTGTTGTCATTTTTTTATTATACTACTACTATGGCTTAGTGGTCGGATCCCAGGACTTAGTCAGGATGACCTTTGTTTGAATTCTGCCTTTAGGTACTAGCTGTAGCTGAGTAAGCTTGGGCAATATGCTTAGACCACATTGAACCTCAGTTTCCTTGTATACTAAATGGTAATAATGATAGCAGCTACCTCACGGTGTTGTAAGGACAAAATAATTATATAAGACACTTGTCAAATATTGACATATTATATAAATATTATTAATAATTATTATTACTGTGATTCTTTATCTCAGTAATTTTTTATATGTGGTATTATATTATTCCTTGTAAAAAGTATAAAAATAGTCTTTGTAGTAATCTATCATTCAGATAGTCATTTAGGGAATAATTAAAGAAATTATGGTATATCAATATAATAAATACTATTGTAGTGTAAGAAATGAAGGCAAACAATTCCAAAGATACCTGGATATAACTTCTATGAACTTATGCAGAGTAAAGTGAATACAACTAAAAGAATAATTTTTATAACAATAATATGGTAAAAATGAACAAATATAAAATACTCAAGCAGCTCCCTTCCACCTTCCTTAAATCCTTAGGTACCTCCCTCACCTTATCCCTATGTTCTGAAATTCTGGTGGGATAGTAAGAACAAAGCATGAGAATAAAAATCAGCACCAAAAACTGATGCAAGTAAAATGGTTCCTTTGAGGTTAGAAATGGTCCTGTTGGATTCTCTCTTTTTGTGTCTGTGAGAATTGACATAGTTCTTTTTTTATGTTCCTTTTTCAATCTCTCTTTTATGTGTAATCTTTCTCCATTAAAAAGTAAAGTCCTTGAGGGCAGGGACTATTTTTTTGTTTGTCTCTTTTTTCTTTTCTTTTTTTGCATGGCAATGAGGGTTAGGTGACTTGCCCAGGGTCACACAGTTAGTAAGTGTCAAGTGTCTGAGGCCGGATTTAAACTCAGGTCTTCCTGAATCCCCAGTGCTTTATCCACTGCACCACCTAACTGCCCCCTGTTTGTTTTTTCTTTTGCTTGTATTTTTATTATTAGCTCCTAGCATAGTATTAACATAGAGCAAACACTTAGTAAAAACTTGTTGAAATGATTTGAATGATTAGCCATGATAAAGAAGAATTCTGCACACTTAATGACAGAGAGACGATGGATTAATATACAGAATAAGGATATATTGTTGGATATGTGGAATTTGTTTTGTTTGATCATACTTATCCAATACCAGAATTACTTGTTGTACATATCCACTTGGATAGCTTAGATATGTGTCAGCCTCATCATGTCCAGAGTTCATTGTCTCCTCACTTTAAATTCCTTTCTCTTCTTCTGTTGAGCACACTACTTTCTTTCTTACTACCCAGCCTCAGAACCTCAGAATTATCTTCAACCATTCTCTCTTCTTCACTCCCTAGAGCCAATCAATAGCTAAGTCTTATTGATTCTATCTATTGTGTTGTTTAAAGTTAATTACTATAGATACCAGTTTGGAGCAAGCGTATTATTAACTTATCAATATTATAGCAGTAAAGGATTGACCATGTTTCCCTAATTTCTCATGGTCCCAGGCCATGTGGTAGTGAAGGCAAAGAGAAAACTTCAATTTGCCAGTTAGTGCAAATAGGAGAAAAGTCCCCAAGAGACCCATGTGTGATCTAAAGGAGACCCAAGAGAAAGAGAGCATGAGAGAGATTTGATGAAATCTCTCAAGGAAACTAGACTTTCTGGAGTGGGGTGGGGAGAAAGGACTGAGAGTGATCTCTGTATCCGTCAAGAAATCAATTATTTTCTCATACTATACAATGTATTCCCAATCAATCTTCTCTTTTCTATTCAAATTCCTGCTTATGACATAGCCACCCCCCTCATTCAGGCCTTTATTATGGCTCACTTGAGATATTTTAGTAACCTACTAATAGAAATTCTGACTTCTTGGCTCTTGCTTTACTAATCCATCTCCCACATAGCTACCACATGAATGTTCCAAAAATACAAGTCTCTTTAATGACACTCCCCTGCTCAATAATCTTCAGTGGCTCCCTCTTTCTTCTCAGATAAAAAACTCATATCAGTATTTAGAAATCCCCTAATAATTTAGCTTTAGCCTAATTTTCCAGGCTTATTTCCCATTACTCACTTCTATATGCCACAGTGAGAGATAGCATGGTGTAATCCATAGAAAGAGCAAGTCTCTGGGTTAGGAAAATTGGCGAGGTTCAAATACTGAATCTCACTTATACTGATTATTTAACTGTGAGCAGTTTAGCCTGTTGGTGCTATAGGCAGCTATCTAAGATGATGAGGTACAGTGAAGATGCCAACCTGCATAAATAGACAAAATTTTACCATCTGGGAATTGCTGATATCAGTGAGATCCCAAATCCATTCCCTATCCTGTCTCCTTATATTGAACATTCCAGCTCAACAGGCCTACTTGTTCCTTTTCCTGCCTCTGTGCTGTTATGTAGGCTGTCTCCTATACTTAGAATTCATTCTGTCCTCCCTTCTACCTCTCAGAATCCTGGATATTTCCTTCAAAGCTCATATCATATGCCTCATCTTAAGGAAGACATTTATCTCCCTAAATGTTAGTGCTATCCCACCTGAAATTACCATGCACACACTTAACATGTTGTGTCTCTCCAATAAAAATCTAAATTACTTGAAGGGAAGGACTTTTTTTTCCTTTCCTTTTTTTTTTGAGGCAATTGGGGTTAAGTGACTTGCTCAGGGTCACACAGCTAGTGTCAAGTGTTTGAGGCCAGATTTGAACTCAGGTCCCCCTGACTCCAGGGCCATTGCACCACTTAGCTGCCCCAAAGATTTTTCTTTTATTGGTTTTTGTATACTTAGGTGGTGTAGTGGATAAAGCAAGGGGTTTAGAATCAGAATGACTCTTCTTCATGAATTCAAATCTTACTTCAGACACTTACTATCTGTGTGACCCTGGGCAAGTCACTTAATCCTATTTTCCTGAGTTCCTCAGGAAATGGGAAATCATTCCAGTATCTTTGCCAAGAAAATTTCAAAATCAGGTCATAAAGAGTTGGGTACAACTGAAACAACTGAATAGCAACAAACAATATCCTTAGGACTTGGCACATTGTCCTGGACATAGTATGCAAATGCATTTCAGGTTAGCCTGTAACCCCATCCCTTGGTATTCATGAGTCTAGTGTTCATGAGTTGGTGTCAGAAAAAAAAATTATCCTATGACCAAATATAGGATGATAAGCTTCTTGTAACTTAGCTTGCCTTGTTCTCAGAGGATACTCATTCTATTCATCTCCAAGTCCATAATGGAAGCTTTTCAAGCTTAGTGGAGGACTTGCCAGAAGGCAACTTTTGTTGGCATCATCTTCAAGGACCCAGGGTTCTCTCCATGCCAAAACAAAGCAGTGGAGTTGCTTCTCCATAGAGTACAACTTTGATCACAATGATGTGCAAGTTAAATTGACGTGATTTCCTCCTTTGAGAAAATAAACTTGACCAACCCTTCCTAGCTTAGAAAGGCAGTATCAGCTGCCATTATTTATTGTCTGCCTCTGGGTATGTTAATTTGTTTCAAGCTGTACTTCATTATAACCTTGAACCATTTCAGCCTAGCCTTGCTAAATGCTGTTTTCTTCCCCTATCTCAGCTCATTGTTAGTTCTGTTATCTTGCTATCATTATTTTCTCTCTGCTCAGCACAATTGATTTTTCATAATCACTTCAACTTTCAACTCCAATGTTACATCACTGGAAATTTATCCTTTAGCATTATTGCATATCCCTGTGCTTTCTAGACTTTGGTTATGGGCAGGAGTTTGAGTCCATCTTGCTGACTTGCACTGATTGATAATGTCAAGTGACACATCCTAATTCAGTGTTTTTAAAAATGACCATGTAGTATTATATAGGATGCTGCCAAAGTAGCCCTTGTTTTCAAATCCTGTTATTCTTCTAGCCTTTATTTCAGAGACATTTATTTTATTTTATTGACATTTATTTTATAAAGGAGGACTAAATATTTTTCAATCAAAACCACACAAATAACCAAAATCATGGAGTGCTTACATTCTATTATTCTTCAGTGCAAAATATCATATTTCTTTTACGTGGGAAGTTTGTGCACAATTAAAAGAGGTTTGTAGGAAGGCAAAGAATTTGTAAAGATTGCAGGGGGTAAGGTTCAATCTTAGTTTCATATTTTTATGCTATAATCATTTTTCTACTATGTTTTACCTTTTGATGTTTATGATTCCAGTAAGCTATGTGCTTCCTGCTTTAATATTAATTTTTTCTTCCATATAAAATAATTATGCTCATTAGGCAATTTTTAAAAGAGTAATCAGAGCATTTCATAGCTTAAGAGTGTTAGCTCAGATAATCACACTTCATGTTCTCATTATAATATTGCCTTTATTTCAGAGACATTTATTTTCTAAAGGAGGACTAAACAGTCTTCCGTCAAAATCACATACATGGTCAGAATCATGTAGGATATTGATCCTACAAATTATGCTTACTTCTTTGGTAGATTATTTGCAG
The DNA here is from genome assembly GCF_019393635.1 of Dromiciops gliroides. Classification (NCBI taxonomy): domain Eukaryota; kingdom Metazoa; phylum Chordata; class Mammalia; order Microbiotheria; family Microbiotheriidae; genus Dromiciops; species Dromiciops gliroides. The sequence continues at coordinate 392,860,003 of NC_057864.1, read as the reverse complement.
TTCATTTGATTATCATCTTTTCAGTTTCTTTGATGAATTATATTGTTCCTCTGCTTAAGCAGAATCATAGATTAAGAGCTGTAAGGGACCTTGAAAATAATATAGTTCAATTTTCTTGTTTTACAGATGAAGAAAACTAATAGGTGGATGAAGTCCTTTGTCCAAAGTCATACAACTTGTTGGTCATTACCATTTCAATTAAAAAGTAGCAAAAACCAAAAGAAAATAAAGATTGTGAAGCAATTATATTTATAATTACTAGGAACAAAAGGAAAAAAGGAAGATAATAGGGAGAGCAAGGAAGAGAGCAGAAAAGAGAGCCAGAGAGAGCAAAAGAGCCAGAGCCAGAGATTTAACTACTGAGAAAGAGAAAGTGATGGCTAATTTAGCTTAAGTTGAAGTATCTTCAACTATAGAATGGGGTAATATCTCAATATCTCAGGATAAATGAATGAGATCAGAGGATAGCTTTTTTTTTATTTCTAGTGAATTGAATCTTCATTGAAAAAGGTCCTTATTTGGTTTTTAGTGTTCTGAATTCTCATAAAATCAAATGCAGTAATAGTCAAATATTTGCACAAAAACATATCAAAGGAAAAATATAAATGCGTGTTGCACATTTTTCTGTTTATATGATCACCTGTACCATTTATAAACCCATTTTTGAAGTGATTGAAATTTGTCTTCAGAATCCAGACTCTGTTCTTTCTTTGGTTTTCCACCCATAGAATTAAGGACTTCAAGACTGAAGAGACCCTAGGAGCCAGCTAGTTCAACCCTCTCATTTTATATGTGCTGAGACTAAAGACAGCTTAAATAACTTGGCCAATGTAACACAGGTAGTAAGTGGCACATGTCCTTTAACTCCAAAGTTTATTCTTTCCGCTGTATCATCATCTGCCAGTGTCCCATGTTCTCTTCTACATGCTGACAGGAGAGATCCATTAACTCCCTAACTCTAATGTTTAAGTGACTATACAGGTATTATGTATTATTCTTTCCAGGGGTTATTTGCAAATTGACACATTTTACACCAGAGAAATAAATTTCTAATTAAGGATTTGTAGTCACTATAAAAAAGTGGTGATTCATGTGGTTGTTATTGTTGTAACCTTTTTCTTGCCTTTGAATTCAACCTGCTTAGGTGGCCTGGAGGGCAGATAACAGAGCAAACTCTCTCATGGTCTTTAAGTATGTCAGCATGTCCAAAGATTTAATTAATTTCTAGTAAATTTATAACTGGGAAATCATTTGTTATTAAAGTCTATAAGTCATGAATATTTCCTTAAAAATGTCACAGTTTATCACATCAAAAGATACACAAGGTCTAAGAAATACAGGAATTTTTTTAAACAACTTATACAGATTTTGCATGTATTACAACCAGATGTGTGCTAAAATAAGTGTTCTGGTAAGTCAACCAGTTTTCCCTCTTGAAAGTTTTTTCAACCCATTAATTAAAACACACTATTCAATTACTGTATTGCTTTTGGTTGATAATGAAATGGAATTACTGTATGTAATGAATAATTATGGTTTTTTTAGACTTAAAAATGACATTTTTATTTCTGAGTCCTACACATCAGCCAATGTGGGTATTACCAAAATATAGATAACTAGTAGCTTTGGAAATACTGGTATTGATGTCATAATACCGGTTAAGGGAGTTTATACTTACAAAAATATAATCTCTGAATTCTCTACTATTAATAACCTTACAAATATGAAATTATCTTTTATGTTGTACAAAGTGAATAGATTTTTTCTAGGAGTACGTAATAAAATATTTTTGGATATTATATTTCACACTGTTATTTGTGAATGAAAATTGCCATTTTCATTTGAATAGTCCTTTGGAAATAGTGAACCACAGGAAAAAAAATTATCTTGTCACAATGTTAATTCCTTTTGCCTCTGTAAAAGTCATCTCCTTGCCTACAGCTTTCCTTATATATTGAAGCATCCATTTACTAACATATACAGAAGACACATATAGAAGCTATGTTAAGGGAGAGACTGTGACACTTTCGTTTTTCTTTCTTTGTTCTACTAGGTTACATTTTTTGTAATAATAATAATAATTATATATACACATATATGTGTGTAGACATACTCATACATACATACATATATACATACACATACACACACACACATATATGACTGCTCTGTACCTTGAAATCAATTGTGTGGTAACAGATCAGTCTGTTATGGAAAAGCCTACATGTTCCCTTCTCTTATTTTTACCAGGAATATTCTTCAATTAGTGTATTTACCATTCCCATATCTCTTTTATAGAGATGAGAACGGTAAATATGGTCAGTAATTAATGACGGCTTCTAAGTCTACTCAATGATATTTTTTCATTTTTATGAATGCTACCTTTCCTTAAGACTGCTTGAAAACCAAACAAACTCTTGAAGTATCTTTACATTTTTGTCATCTCCAGAATAGGTGATTTTTAAATGTATTTAGGTATGTTCAGCTGCATTTCCAACTTCATATTCTTAAATCCCATTGCCAAGTATAACAAGTATTGGTGGAGATGTAAAAATCCAACGGCAATAGTTGCCCTATAATAGATGAAAATAAATTTTCATAGAAATAAACCACTAGGATACTTTACATTTGTTTGTTTAATTTTAAATCACCCACAAATCTTTAAAAATGAGCTTGTGCTCAAAGCTTGTGATCACCTGGATTGCCATATCTCTGGCTGGCATGGAGGTCCAGTGTTACCTTCCTGAGATAATTTCTATACTCTTTTACTTTTTTATTGTAATAAATGTTTTTTGAAAGTCAAACTTTCAAAAACTGATGAAAATCAGTTAATGTCCACCTATTACAAAAAAAATCTATAAATGTTTGTGATTATAGACTAGTTGCAATCCCAGAATACTTCAAGACTTTTGTAATGAAATCCATAGTATTCTAAGGAGACCAGTTTAGCTAAACAAATGAGAAAAACCAAGTGGATAAAGAACAAATATTGCACAAATTATGACAATTGTTGGATAGTAGCCCTTTCCAGTTATTCCATTAATACATATATTTGCAGAGGTTCTATGGTTGGAATGTTCACGGTCCAGAATTGACTAGGAAAAGGTGAGGTTGGATTGCATTGTGAAACTAAATGTCAGCAGTGACCTAAAAGGCAATGGAAAGACTCATGGTATTTATGAGCACCCTGTAGTATATTGTCAATAATAATTTGTTCACAATTAATATAGTAGATTGTATATTGAGATATTAATAATCAATATATTTATAATTAAACTATATATTAATAATCGATCATTTTAATTAATATTTATATATTTTTTAAAGTGGTTGGCTGGTCATGTGGTCAGACTACATGATGGATAGCTAGCCTGAGGATTGCTGTGTTAGCTATGAAACATTTAAGAGCCAGAAGAAGGTCTCTGGGGTGTTGGATAGGCCATTTATGGATGATTAATATAATGATATGGAGAGGAGTATCATTGGATAAAAGGGCATGACAGGATTATATTCTTTTTTTTTTTTTTTGCAGCCAGTGGGGGTTAAGTGACTTGCCCAGGGTCACACAGCTAGTAAGTGTCAAGTGTCTGAGGGCAGATTTGAACTCAGGTACTCCTGAATGCAGGACCAGTGCTTTAAGCACTGCGCCATCCAGCTGCCTGAGGATTGTGTTCTTAATCATGGAGAGAATATCCAAACAAACCAATGAAATCTTGAATGCATCAACACATTTAGTAGCATCACTAATGTTAAAAATTTTAATCAGTAACTGTTTAGACATGTACTACATACATTGGAATATCCTGAGCAGTATGGGGATAAGTTTTATGAGACATGTGTCTTGTTCTCAGGAGAAGATTGGTAGCACAAAAGACAGCATAGAGGTTAAGAGAGAGCTCTCATTGAATGAAGTTGTCCAGAAAAGCCTTTGAAATGGAGGTGGCATTTGTTCTGGACCTTTAAGCATAGACTTTCAACAGAGTTGGGAAGAAATGTATGAATCAGTAAGAAACAGAGGTAAAAAATCAAGGCATGTCTAGGAAATTTAGGGTACTTCCATTTTAGTGCAACAAAAGCATTAAAAGAAAAGTGGGAAGATGTGAAAGATAAGGAATGCATATGCTAGGAAGTTTACTGTTAAGTCAAGGCAACAAACATTTATTAAGTGCCTACTTTTTGCCAGGTACTATGCTAAGCACAAGGGATACAAAGAAAAGCAAAAGTAGTCTCTGTTCCAAAGGAGTTCAAAGTGTAATAGAGGAGATGTCAAGCAAAGAGCTATATACAAACAAGATAAAGAAAGGATAAATTAGAAATCATCTCAAAAGGAAAGCATTAGTAGAAAGCACGATGCATTAGCATCAAGAAAAACTTCTTGTAGCAGGTAGGATTTTGGCTGAGGCTTGAAAGAAGCCATGGAACTGAGGAGTTGGATATGTGGAGAGATTTTCAGTCATGGGGAATAGCTAGTTAAAATATATGGAACTGGGGCAGCTAGGTGGCTCAGTGGATAAAGCACCCACCCTGGATTCAGGAGGACCTGAGTTCAAAGCCGGCCTCAGACACTTAACACTTACTCTCTGTGTGACCCTGGGCAAGTCACTTAACCCCCATTGCCTCTCAAAAAAAATATATGGAACTGGCTGATGGAGTGTCATGTGCAAATCACATTAAGGAACCCAGTGTCGCTGGACTTGAGTGTAGGGAGAGGATTAGGGTGTAAGACTGGAAAGAAAGGTAACAGAGAGCCAAGTTATTAAGGGTTTTGAATGAAAACCAGTGTATTAGATTTGAATCTGGAGGTGATAGGAAGTTATTGCTATTTATTAAATGTGGGAGAGGGGTTGACATTGTCAGAATTATTTTTAAGTGTGATGATGAAAAATTTGAGAGACAGTTTCTGGGTACTTTAACTATTTTATTAATAGGGTCAGGAAGTTAGTAATTAAAGCACAGTCATTTCACTGTCTCTCTCAGACCAATGACAATCATGGCAAGCAGACTTGCAGTTTATATATTCTTTTTTTTTTTTGGTGAGGCAATTGGGGTTAAGTGACTTGCTCAGGGTCACACAGCTAGTAAGTGTCAAGTGTCTGAGGCCGGATTTGAACTCAGGTCCTCCTGACTCCAGGGTCAGTGCTCTATCCACTGTGCCACCTAGCTGCCCCCCCAGTTTATATATTCTTGAAAAATGTTAGGTGGTCAATGGGACTGAGAAGAAACTCCTGCACAGACAGATTATCTCCAGATTTAGGCTATCAATTCAAAGAATGTCTTCCCTCGACAATGGGGGTGGTGGGGCAATGAACCTTCCCTGGAGGGAAAGACCTACCTATCTAGAGGGAAGGATCTGTCTCCACCTAAGCTTGTGTAGAACACAATGAGCTTCCCCAACTTGAATTCCTTGCAAGCTTGGGATGGGTCTGACCAAGATGAAGAGATTCAATTCAATCTCATTATGGAGGAGAAAATGGACCTCTAAACATCAGGGCTTTGGAAGAAAGTGGGGGAGCTCTGAATCTCCCCAAGATATTGGTTATAAATGATAATTTCTCATATAAGAAAAGTCAACTTGATGCCTGTATAGAGAATGAACCGGACTGGGGAGAAATGAAACAGAGAGACCAGCTAGCAAGCTGTTAGAATGATCCAAATGTGAGGCAATAAGGAACACAACAGGCTGGGGAATTGGTAAAAGCAATCATGACCAATTTAGGAGTTTAACAGGTAAGGTCAGAGTTGATAAGGACCTGAATATTAGGTTGAGGTCAGTTGGAATGGAATGGTGGGAACTGATGAAAGAAAGATTTTTTTATTCAATTAACATACCTTAGCAGCAAAATGAATCGAAGGTGTATAGGAGGGAAGAATCAAAGATGATTTTAAGATTATGAGACTGGGTGCATAGATTTATAGCAGTATCATAAATAAAAATTGGGGAGCTGAGAGGAAGAGCATGTTTTAGGTAGGGAAGATGTTAAGTTCTTAGAAAAGAGGATCATAGATGTAGAACCAGATGGAATCTTAGAAGTCATCAAGTCCAATCCCTTCATTTTACAAATGAAGTGATTGAGGCACAAGGAGGTTAAGTGATTTGTCCAGGGTCACATAAGTAATAGGTATCCGAATCAGAATTGTCTTCTTTTCTCCAAGTCTAGCAGCCTCTACATTCTGTCACAGTGGTCCTTCAGTATCTCAGAAGGATATGTTGAAATGCATGTGGCAGAGGGGCATCGAGGGGGAGATAAATTGGGGACATCTGGAAATGCAGGAGTAGAGATTATGGAAAAAATCATGGAGGAAATGGGGATGGATAAAAATATTTTCAGAGTCATCTTCAACCAGGTATTAATCGTAGCCATAGAAACAAATGAGATTCTTTTTTTTTTTTTTTTTTGGTGGGACAACGAGAGTTAAGTGACTTGCCCAGGGCCACACAGCTAGTAAGTGTCAAGTGTCTGAGGCCAGATTTGAAATCAGGTCCTCCTGAATCCAGGGCCAGTGCTTTATCCACTGTGCCACCTAGCTGCCTGAGATTATTTTTTTAAAAAATCAATTTTATTTTATTTTCAGTGTGCAATTTCTTCCATACTAGAAGCAAAGTACAGAGTTGGCCTGAGTGTAGGCAGCATAGTGTTAGTTCTCAAACTAGGGATCCATGGTACAAATATGACTTATTAGTGGGAAGAACAAAAGGTCATCATGTTTGAAACTAATGATGGGTTGAGGAATATTGTAGGGCTTGTTTCCAGAAGACAGTTTTCATCTCCCCACTCTCACCTTCCCACAATCTGGGAGCGCAGCATAGTACTACCTGAACTCCAGTAGACATTAGACCTTTCCATGTGCCCATCATGTTGATGAGATTACATTTGGTCAGGTGGCCAACAAAGGGTTAAATTAACTGCCAATTAAGACTTGGGGAAAATCCCCTGAGAAACTGTTCTTTGCATAGAATTCCAAATACAAGTGGTTCTTGTGGGTCGCTGGGAAAGCTCCTTGAATTCTTAAAATCTGACTAACTGCAGAGTAGATTTTTAAAAAGTTGCAACCAGTTTAGGTTGGAACAAGTATAAAAACCTCTGAGAAAGCAACAACTATAGAATTTACTAGGATTGTCACATTTGTTAAATAGTTTAATTTATTTTTTCAACTCTCTTAATGCCTGAACATATTAGGGAAAACAACTAAAATATTTGTTTAACTTTTATACAGTGAAGCAAACAGATACAGAATGAGATGAGACATGAAAAATACAGGGTCATTAGCTCTGCTGGACCTATTCATCTTGAGGATTTAGAAATCCGAAGCCTAATTAATAATTTGGATAATTAAAGTTGTATCTGTAGAGACTTGGCTTTCCCAAAGAATTTCTGTGAAAGGGAAAATGCTTTTATTGTTGAAAATGTGTTTGTGAAATAAAGAAATACTTCACTTAGTAGGAAAAAAGGGCATTGTTTGGTTTTTTTGGCTATCCAATAAAAGATTTATCATGCATGGTAACTAGCTTCCCTCACTTCCTTTAAGTCCCACCTAAAATCGTGCCTTCTGCAAGAAGCCTTGCTTGATCCCCCGTCATGCTAGTGCTTCTCTCTTCTGGTTATCTCCAATTTATCCTGTATATATCTTGTTTGTATACAGTATTTGTATCATCTCCTTTGTTTTGCCATGAGATCCTTGGGAGTAGAGACTTGTCTTATGCCTTTCTTTATATGTTCAGCATTTTGTATAGTGCCTGACTCATAGGAAGTAATTAACAAATCCTTGTTGATGTAAAAGTCCTTCAAAACTCGCCTGATGCACCCAACACCTTCTTCTATATGAAGCCTTCCTCGACCTTCCCATATGCTAAAGCCCTTCCTCCCAAAATTATATTGTAATCATTTTGTGTATATTTCCTATATGCTAATATATGTATATATTGTCTCTGACTTTAGGATATAAGGCCCTTGAGGCCAAGGACTTTCATTTTTGTATTTCTATTCCTAGCATCACAGTTCTCAACACAAAGCAAGCTCTCATGAGCTCCCCCCTTAATTACTGCAGTAGCCTTCTGGTTGGTTGCCCCCCTTCAAGTTTCTCTTCACTCTAAGCCACCCTCCACCCAGTTGTCAAAGTGATCTTGCTAAAACATAGTTCTAACTATGTCACCTGCTATTTGGTAAATTCCATTGGCTCTAATAACAAATATATAATCCTCTTTTTGGCTTTCAAAACTCTTTATAACCTGGTCCCTTCCTAATGTTCTAGTCATCTTACACCTTACTTCCTATCATATGCTTTGAACTCTTTGCTATTCCTTGTATCCCTGACTGGAAGCATTTTCATTAGCTGGCACCCATGCTTGGAGTGTGTTCCTTTCTTGTCTCCACTTTCTGGCTTCCCTGCCTTCAAGTCTCAAATAAAGTCCCATCTTCTGCAAGAAGCCTTTCCCAGTCATCTTTAATCTTACTGTCTTCCCTCTGAGATTACCCCTAAATTATTTTGTATAATCTTATTACTATGTAGTTATTTGCATGTTGTCCCCTCCTTCAAGGTGAGTTCCTTCAGAGCAGGGAATGCTTTTTTTGCTATTCTTTGTATCCTTAGCACTTTACCTGTCACATAGGAGGTGCTTAACAAATGCTAGTTGACTGATGGACTGGCAGTCATTTGATTATTGATTGATTGATGGCCATTAGTTAGCCTTGAACTGAAGCTTTCCTGAATGGGCTCTGCTCTCCTGATTTAAAACTCCCATCCCTTCAAGTGGAGGGGGTAGGGAAGAAGAAATTCTAACACTTAAAAATAGCACCTTTTTTTCAATTATTTGAGGATGTATTCCTTCCAAAATTTAAAAACCAAAGTTGAAGGCTAGAGTGTAGCAAGGGGACCATGCACATTAGGGGATTGAAGTAAAAATAAAGAATTAAAATATTAAAAATGAAACAGGGGCAGCTAGGTGGAGAAGTGGATAGAGCACTGGTCCTGGAGTCAGGAGGACCTCAGTTCAAATTCAGCCTCAGCTGCTTGACACTTACTAGCTGTGTGACCCTGGGCAAGTCACTTAACCCCAATTGCCTCACACAAAAAAATGAAAGAAAAAATGAAACATTTTATGTTTTACCATTTAACCAAAATTCAGTGCTATCTCTAGAAATTTTGCATTGATTGTGCTAGAGAAATTCTCATGGGGCATACCAATGTCATGGTTTAGCTGAGCTAATAGTCATTATTAGGCCAACTAGCATCTGCTAGTAAACTGTCCCTTGCTGACTTGATTATTGGTCAAGTTAGGGACAATGATGAAACCCCTATATGTATCCCTTCTTACCCTCCCTTCCTTGGATCCACACATGAACAAAGTCATTCACATGGCTATTTCAATTCCAGAAGTATTAAACTGTGGACTTTTAAAAATATATTGTGATAACCATTTTTCAATCTGATTGGTTTCCTTAGAAATCCAAAATATTTTATTTTATAAATTTAAAAACATCATTTTGAGAAGGCGTCCTTAGGCTTCACCAGACTGCCAAAGGGGTCCATGACACAAAGAATGTTAAAAAACCCTAATATTAGAACAATACTTCCTTCACATTACTCTCACAATTCAACAGTTTGATTTAACACATTCGTTATGTGCCTCTCATATGCAAAGTACATACATGCCTTTTAGGAGCTTACATTTTGATGAAGGGAAAATTAATTTACACCCAATATGTAATCACCATCCCATAAATAATTATGTCCTGGAGGAAGGGAGTGGGTTGAATGTTGAACCTCAAGCTTGGAACAGGCCATATAGAATAATGCCTTGAAATACCCCACTGGTTATAGCCCTACTTGGGTATTATATTATGTTTCTGCACCTGAAACAGGGCAGAGAATGTGTTGCAGGCCCTTTGAAAGTTGACATCATGAGAGACAAGGTGTCTTTTTCTTTTATACTCTCCCTCAAAGATAAAACACACACACACACAGACAAACACACATACATACATACATACACATATACATCCACAAATCCAAGGTCATTATAGTTTTCTTAAAAAACAACAGCATTATTTTAAGGAGATGGAAGGAAGAAGCTGGAAGGAGAGGCTAGGATGAGTGAGTGGTGGAGGCGGGATAAAGCAGGGTAGCAGTTTTTAGAACTACTTTTGTTTCTGATGACTAAGTTTCAAGAGAAGTCTACTCATTTTTTGTACTTAACTTACTTGCATATTTCTAATAGAACAATGGAACAGTAGTGAGACCTTGAAGATACTGAAATGAGTTTTGGCTTCATCACAAATATTTTGAAAATGGCTATATAGAGTTGTGTAATGTTTTTATTATTAGGATCCCTTTCCATATAAATACATTATAATGCAATTATTTTTAAAAAATTGATTATTCTCATATATCCAATCGACTTGAGGTTGTTATTTTTTTCCAGCACCAATATAGTCAACACCATGCTGAATTTGTGGTAGTTGCAGCTATTTTTCAGGCTGAAAGGATGTAATAAGAAGGAAATAGAGTAGCTGTGTGATTTGCCCAAGGTCACATACTAATTACAGCTCCTTTGAAGGTTCTTTATATGAGTGAATCTATTACAAAAGGTTTTATCTTTGGTGAACATAGAGTATTTCCCATTCTCAGTTATTACCAGTCACTGCTCTTTTCTAAATCTTTATTTTTCTCAAAATTTCACCTTTCCTTACTGTGAATTATTTTGATTGATGATTGGAAGGTGACATTTTATGTCTTTAATCATTATATCAAAAGTTATGTTTTTAAACCTCAAGTTTAGTTCAAAATTTAGATTAGTTCAAAAGCCTTTTTTTGCATGATTCTTTTCATTAGTGTTAAACAGGTTCTGATTTGTAGTCATTTTTTTCCCCTGTCTGACAGACACCTTTTATTCATTCTGCTTAGATTATATTGTTAGGTATAAAGGCAAAGCTGAATTTTCCCACTGGTTCATGAAGTAAATAAAAAAAAATAAGGTGATATTCTCAATTTCTTATAGAGTCATTCCTTTATAAATAAATCACCAAGGTCAAGGTTCTGGCTTTGTGTTTCTATGCCTGCTGTGTCCCAGAATGGTTTGTCCGGCTGTTGACTGAGGAAAGCACTTGGGTCAGTTTGTCTTTGCATCCTGTGGAGATGTTTGTCTTTGGGAATGTCAGTTATGCATGGCAGATGGAAAAAATAATGCTAGATTTTGTATAAGTGCTTTATTATTTACAGGATATTGTAATTGATTTAGTAGGGCTAAGTTTTTGCATTTATTGACTAAGTTTAAGAAAATGAACACATTAAAGTAATAACAGGGAAAATAATGGAGAACAATATCAATCTTGGAGATTTGGGCCAGTTATATATTTATATTATACATATATAAATGTGAATATAAAAAGTCCAAACCATAAATTAGTAAGCATGTATTAATTTCTGTTACAATTTCCCATAGCCAGTTATGTCCCATCTGTCTTTTCATATTGTTCTAAGATCTTACTAATATTATAAATGCTTCTCTTTGCTTTATTAGTAAATATACTCTGGAAAATTAAGGCCCTTAAGATAAATAAAGTTGAGATTTGAGTGAGAGAACAAAGTATTTAAAAAATTAAAAGTCCCATATTGAATACCATTGGTTTGAACTGATATTCCATTAATTTAATTGCTGAGTGGAAGGTTGAGGCCATCTCTAATATGTCTCTGATGCTAACTATAATGTGGGTATTTTGTACTTAGTTTTTAGTGTTGGGTTCATTATTCTTCCATGTTTTGTCTACAGAACATCATGTATCTAACCAGCAATCATAGATGCTTATGACAAATTATGCAAATGTGCACATACCTTACCCTTACTCAAAGAAGAGAAGAGATTCCCACAAGTATTTTGTAGGGATGGATGTATAAAGCGGTTGACAGATTATATAATTTCTCCACTTTATCAAAAATTGTTTCCAGGTGATCCCTGCATCAACAGAATAATAAAATGCCATAATTCACAAAATGGAGCTATGTGTGTTTCCCACTAAAACTTCTCTTCTTCCAAAATTTTCTTTCTTCTGAGGGCACAGTCATCCTCCCAAGTCATTTAGTGCTGTCCTTTGTATCAAAGCTACTCTTGACTCTTCTCTTTCTTACATTCCCTATATTCTATCAGTTGCCAAGTCTTAACGCTAACTTTATAACACCTCTTCCATACACCCCCTTCTTTCTACCCCTACTACTACTGCCATAGTTCAGTCTGTTATAATATCTCTCCAGATTATTGAAATAACCTAATTGATCTCCCTATTTTTAACCATCTCTCCTCTCTAATTCATCTCTACACACTGTCAAAATTCTTATTCCCCCCTCCTAAAGCATAGGTCTGACCATGTTACTCCCCTTCTCTGGAATATTCAGTGGTTTCTTATTCCCTCTAGGGAACATAAGTTCCTCAACTTGGCATTGTACCCAGTCTATGCCCATTCCCCCCATTTCCCCCACCCTCATTGTTTATTATCCTGTACTCCATGCTCTAGCTATACTTGTCTATTTGCTGTCCCCAGTCTTGACATTTCCCAGTCCCACATGCATGCCTTTTTTAAAACTGTTCTCAATGCCTTAAAGAAATTTCTTCCTCCCCTCTGCTTCTTAGTACTTTCATAATTTCCTTTTGGGTTGAACTTGGGTGCTCCATTTCCTGATCTCCCTGTGGTTGTTGTTGTTCTTCTTCTTTATCATCATCATCATCATCATCATCATCATCATCATCATCCCAATAGCTAAAATTTGTGTAGTGTCTACTATATATGCCAGGCACCAAGTGCTTTACAATTATTATCTCATTTGATCCTTACAAGAATCCTGGAAGTAGGTGATATCATTATTCCCATTTTTCAGCACTCTTCTTTCTCAGTTTGTAGACTGTAAACTCTCTGAGGGCAGAGATGCTTTTATGTTTGTCCTTATATCTTTAGTATCTACCCCTGTATATAGTAAGCTCTTAATAAAAGCTTGTTGAATTGAATTGCTAGTTATCAATCTAACTGTTCCAACCAAGAGAGAAAAAATACCCCAAAGAATAATGCTCTAGAGATTTTATTCTCAGGTCATATATTACATAATATTTTTACCAGTGACCTGCATAATCATGTTACCCATGGCCCAGGTATCCTCTAAAAGGGGGAAATTTCCATTCTGGGATCACATAGATCCAGATTCATCCTGGGAGGGCCAGACTGAAAAAATGTGGTTCTATAGTTGGCTCATTATCCTATGGCAGAGTAAAATGCCAGATAAATATCTTTTTTAAAAATGGTTAGGTATATTTTATATCTTGGATCTTTCCAAACATGGGTCACTTCCAGAGAAGTTATTCAATTTATACTATCTGTATCAGATATAGAACATTTGTTCCTCTAGCATATAAAATGTTTAAGATGTAAAGATTCATAAGTACACATGAACAAATACAGGACTTCATGTTCCCCATGGGAAGGTAAGGACATCTTTGTGGGATTACTGAAGAGATGTATCACTTTTTAAATTCAACTTAGACCATCACTGGCTAAACAGCTCATAAGGCCCAGATCTCTAATTAGCCAGGGCATAACTCTCTTTCATCCTTTAGCTATTAGGATTCTATTGGTAGTTAGTTTCTCCACTAAGAAACAGGTCTGTTGGGGAGACTGTCTTTTGCTGGGTAGCCAGAACCCAACTCAATGAACTCTAAAATTCACCAGGTAGCTGCCAAAGTTGGAATATTCCATTTCTCAGACTCCCTGGCAAATGACCTCTGCTCAGAGAAGGAAAGAGAAAACAGAACAATCAAATAGCAAGGGTTCTAGGCTTGCCCAAGCAAGCCCATGTTCATGTAGCCATGGGCTTGTACCCATAATTATGTGGAGGGTTAGCAGGGAGAGGAGATAAATTTCCTTTCCTCTCCTCCACCTTGCTGAAAATTCAGTGTCTCTTTTGATAAAGCCCTGTAAGTGTCACAAAGAAAAACTCTTAAAAGGGAGAGGTGTAGCAGATGTTTTCACAGCTCTTTGTTGTTGTTGTTGTTGTCATGTCTGATTCTTCCTTATCCTATTTTGGGGCTTTCTTGGCAAAGAAACTGGAATGGTTTGTCATTTCCTCACAACTCTTACAGACATTTGCCATGGGGAAAATGGGGTGGGGGGGTTTGGGTAGGGGTAGGAGTTTTGGGTCCTTAGGAATTCCTCTTTAAATAATTATACCTGGGGGCAGCTAGGTGGCCCAGTGGATAGAGCACCAGCCCTGGATTCAGGAGGTCTTGAGTTCAAATCCAGCCTCAGACACTGGACACTTACTAGCTGTGCGACCCTGGGCAAGTCACTTGACCCTCATTGCCCCGCAATAAATAAATAGAATTTTAAAAAAAGAATTACACCATCTTGTACACAAAAGCAATAGAATAAGATGGTAGTTTATTTAGGGGCTGGGGAAGGGAAGGGAAACCATGAAAGAAATCCTTGGACTTCTCATGGGGAGAAAGGCATGGCACACAGCGAGGCTCTGAGATACCAATCTCCTGGAGCAGGAGACCTGCAGGTACTTTTATAGAGGACTAATGGGGGTGACCATCTGACTGTGGAAAGTTCCCTTAGTGAGGAAGGACCATTCCCCACTGGTGGTGGCTGGAGGACTTGGGTGAGGGGTGGCTGCAGATCTCTCAAGCCATCTCCTCAGGACACAAAGGCAGTAGCCACATCTAATCTTATCTCCCCAGGGTTGAGGCAGACTAAAATGAAGGGTGGAGGTCCCAAAACTAGCTCAGTCCGATCTGGTTCCACTTATCTCTTTAGGTGTGGCTGTCCTTTGGTTTAGCTTCTTTAGGAGAAGGTTCCTTGATGTACCCCAGAGAACTTCTGGGGTGCTCTGGGCCCATAACACGTTCAATTGCCAATTATTTTCAAGATAGCCTCCTGGTATTAGAAACCAATTAGGGAATACTTGGTTGTCTCAGGAAAGTGCATGTTCGTCAGTAAGAAAATTGTATATGTCCAGCTATATTTGAGATACCCTTTTCTGACAAAAGTTTCTACCATGTAATTTCATCAAGTGGATTGGGAACTCAATTGGCCATAGGTCCCATTGATCAATCCCTTCCATTATGATGGAATAGAGAGTATGATCATTTTTGTCATATAATTATACCAACACATTCCTGATTATGTGATATGTTATTTTGAAAAAAAGATTTAGATTTTGAACATTCATATTCATTTTGTTGAATTTTGTTTTTCACACTCATTACAGGATGTAGCAGAGTGCATAATATGTAGGGGGAAAAATAAACCAGTCATATCTGCACAAGTGCCAGTATCCTTTTCAGCAATCTCTGGTCTAGGTTATTTCTAAAACATTAAAATTTTAAGGCTTAACTAAGTAACAATAAGGGAAAGTAGCAGATTATCCAGGATTGGTGAAGATGGAGATTAGGGAACCTCATTTGGCACTGTTGTCCCAAATAAGCAGATGTACTCTATGGAAAGATGATATCACAAGTCCTGGGTTCAATTCTGTATGCCACATTTTAAGGGGAACATTGACACCATTAAGTGGAAGGTGATGAGGATGATGAAAGTTGTCGACTTCATGCCATGTGGGTATCCACTGAAAGAAGTAGAGGTGTTTAGCCTGGAGAAGGTAAGAGGTTGGAAGTAGAGTGGAGTTCATAGGTATCTTCAGTTATTTGAAGGGCTATTTGAAGTATTTGAAAGAATTACATTTATTCTTCTTGGCCTCAGAAGGCAGGACTAGGTAAGTACAATGAGTAGAGGCTGCAGACAGGCATATTTAGGCTTGCTAGAAGGAAGATTTCCTAGCACATAGAGCTGTTCCAGTGTGGAATAAGCTGGCTCATAATGCAGCGGGTTTTTCCTCATTGGGAGTCTTCAAGGTTTGATGATCCTCTGTATAGTCCATTGTAGAGGATGATTAGAGGCAGCTAGGTGGCACAGTGGATGTAGTGCTGGACTTGCAGTCTGGAAGACCTAGGTTTGAATCCTGTTTCAATCACTAGCCATGTTGCCCTGGGCAAATCACTTAACTCTCTTGTCCTCAGCTTCCTGATGTTTCATATATTTAATAAAAATCCCTACATCATTGGATTTTTGTGAAAATCAAATGAGGGTAACATATGTAAAATGTTTGGCAAACCTTAAAGCACTATGTAAATACTAACTATTTTTATTATTAGAAGAATTCTTATTCATGGACTAATTGAATTAGGTGGCCTCTGAAGTCCCAGGAAACCCTGACTCCATCATTAAAGATGTAATTGAAATTTTTCTCTTTACATCTGAATTCAGCACACACTAAGTCCCTAATTATAGGTGTGTATAAAAATAGGGATATAAAAATGCATGCAACATATGCTAGTCCCTGCTTTCAAGGAGTTAACAATCTAATTTAAACATCTTTCAACTGGATTATAAAAATCTTGACTCTTATGAGCTGTAGGTTTCTGTGTCAGTTTCACTTTCTTGTTAAGTTTTCCAGATAATTTCCATTCATTCACAGCAGAGTGCTGAACAATAAATCAGTTTTCAGACTTGGAAAAGTCCTTGGAAATTATTCATTCCAACCCGCTTATTTTTGAAATGAGGAAATTGAGGCCCAGCCAAGTTAAGTGACTATGGTCATATAGTTATTAAGTAGCAGAGCTGGATTTAATCCTAGGTTCCCTGACTGCATCTCTTGAGTTTTCCATTCTATGCCATGCTGAATCAATTTAAAAACTAGAAGGAACCTTAGAGAACATTACTCCACATCCCTCATTTAAAAAATGAGGTAATTGAGTTTTGTTGTTCATTTGTTTCATTTGTGTTGGACCCTTCATGATCCCATTTGAGATTTTCTTTGCAGAGATACTGGAGTGGTTTGTCATTTCCTTTTCCAGCTCATTTGACAGATGAGGAAACTGAGGCAAAGGGGAATAAGTACCATGTCCAGGGTCACACAGGAAGTGTCTGAGGCTGGATTTGAACCCAAGGAAGATGAGTCTTCTGACTCCAGGCCAGGTGCTCTATCCAGTGTACCGCCTAACTGCCTAAACTTAATTTAATCTAATGCAATTTAGCAAGCATTTATAAAGAGCCTATGATGACCAAGTAAGGCCCTGTGCATACAAATGCAAAGCAACCACAACTATTAAACAGTTCTTTTCCTCCAGGAAGTTATATTCTAGGCCATGAGAGTAGGGACAAAATAGTCAAAAGGCATAGTGGCTTCATTGATTTGTTTGCTTCAAGGGCAGTACATCTTTTACCTGCTTGATATTTGAGGGATGTAAGAGCACTAATGTATATGGATAGCAAGAAAAGGAGATGTTCCATGAGTTGAACCTTACAGAAAGCTAGGGATTCTTAACCGTGCTGCTGAGAAGGGACTAATGATCTAGCCATTCGGGACAATATGAGCCAAAGCATTGAGGGCAAAGCTGAAGTGCTAAGCTTGGAAAATAAATGAATGAATGAAGGAATGAATGAAAACATTTATATAGAAAAGACAGACCTTTGCTGTCCAGGAGCTCACATTCCAAAGGCAGTGACAACACACAGAGGTTTGTTTCAGCTACAAATCACCTGCAAAGGTCCTTTGATCTCTAGAGTATTGAACCAAGGCATATGGAAATGCATCTTCTTCAGTGTCATTTCCATTGTTAAAAACATATCAGTTTCTGGGGGCAGCTAGGTGGTGCAGTGGATAAAGCACTGGCCATAGATTCAGGAGGACCTGATTTCAAATCCAGCCTCAAACACTCGACACTTACTAGATGTGTGACCCTGGGCAAGCTACAACTCTCATTGCCCCACAAAATAAATAAGTAAATGAATGAATGAATAGATAAATAAATATGTAAACAAACAAATAAATAAAAACATCAATTTTTTATTTTGAATCATTTGACAGTACCAAGGACTTAGATAGCAAGAAGTTTCTTTTCCAATTCCATGGTAACTCTAACTGTAGCATCTTATAGAAGCAGTTGCTGTAGCTCTACATAGATTGTTTCCCAGGATGATTGTTGTAGGGACTAGGCTAGAAGCAGGACTGCTGCCATTCCCAGGACCCCTGAATTGGTTAGCACTCTGTGGTAGTGGTAGTGAGAAATGTAGACCCCTTCTCCATAGTGATTGCTCCCCTCAAAGAAAGGGATATGAGAAAGTATTTCCTTTGCAGAGGTGAACAATAAGCAGATACCTGTCATGTTATATCACCAGAACCCATCATAATACTTTCTACATAATAACCAATGAATCTATATTGCTTGATTATTTGAGAGATATTAGAGTCAGATTATGATGGATTTTAAATGTTAAGCAAAGAGTTTATATTTTGTCAAAGATACAGTACAAAGATACTGAAAGTTTTGAAGTAGTACAGTAATATATTCAGATTTATGCTTCATGAAGATTATTTTGGCACTACTGTTGTTTGTCCTTTCTTGAAAAGGACCATAATGTCAGGTAGGTGATCTCATGACTTACAATGAATTGGATTTAAGTCAGGAAGGGCTGTGCAAAGTCACCGGCCTCACTCTCTCCTTCTGAGTCCTCACTTCTCCATCTGGGTCCAGTGGCTAGATATATATTAGGACAACTGGAGATGGCCCAGGACGCAGTGGGAGACCTTGGCCTTTTAAGCTAAGGCCTTTCACCGGTCTTAGTTTCCCTGAAGCAATACCCATTCTGTGATTAAGCCTAGGTTGTTGTTGTTTGTCTTTTGTTCTCAAAGGGGACCATGACATGGGGAGATTTTCACTGAATTGGATTTAAGTGAGGGAGGACTTCCAAAGTTACCAACATTACTCTTTCTTCAGAGCCATCTAGATCCAGAGCCAAGATATATATCAGGATGATTGGAGATGGCCCTGAAGGTTTGAGGCAATTGGGGTTAAGTGACTTGCTCAGGGTCACCCAGCTAGTAAGTGTCTGAGATGAGATTTGAGCTCAGATTCTCTTGACTCCAGGGCTAGTGCTTTATCCACTGTCCCACTCAGACAGAGGTTAAGTGATTTGCACACAGTCATATAGCTAATAAGTGTCTGAAACTAGATTTGAACCCAGATCTTCCTGACTCTTGGTCCAGTATTCTCTATTCCCTGTGCCACCTAGCTTCCCTCAATGATTAGAGAATGACTACACAAATTATACCTGAATATAGTGGAATATTGCTGTACTGTCAAAAATGACAACTATGATGATACAGAGACTCATGGAAAAGACTTACTTGAACTGATGAAAAGTCAAGTAAGCAGAGACAAAAAAAGAATGTACGTAGTGACAACAGTGTAGAGGGAAAGAACAACCCCCAAACGGTTGGAAATAAATGCTTCAAAATAACCAAGAACACATCTGGCCTAAAGAAGAAACACGAAAAGACACCTTCTCCTCCTTTGCAGTGCTGAGGGTTCAGTGATGTGGAACGTTACACATAATGTCAAATTGTTTTGATGTGTTGATCAGTTTGTTGATCTTTCTTTTCTTTCCCTAATAAATTCTTTGTTACAAGGGATTAGTTGAGGAAGAGGAGAGGGTGATATTCAAGGAGCAATGAGGCTAGGTAAAAGCATAGGAAGCCAATAAAAATGTTATTTTAAAAAAAGAAATGCATTTGGTTTTCTATTGGTCCCCTTGATCCCAGACCACTGAGAGTACTGATGCAAATTGCTTTTACACTTGACAGTTTGGATTTTAAGTAGGTCTCTAGGTATGCAAATACAAAGAGAAGTGTGGTTGGCAAATTCCTGACTATTAATTAGGTTTATCACTACTAAAGAAAGATGGGTCATAATATGCATTCACAAAGTGAAACAAAAATAACTTAATAGTTGGATTCCTTTACAGAGAACACAGAGCACTTCTTTGCAGAAAGACATGTTTAGGCATGTTGGTTGGCTAGTGAAGGTTTAGTTTGTTCTGCTTTGGCAAGTTAAACAATAGGCCTGTCCTACAGCATTGCTAAGCACCCTGAAGGAAAAGGAAAGTTTTAATTGATTGGTTTGGGGCAAAAATTGTAAAGTGATAAAGTTGCTAAGAACTTAATTCAGCCCTTGAAAACTGATAAGAAATGTCATATAAGTATTGACCTATGTGATTGTAATGAAAGACATCATCACTGCCCTTTGGAAATTTACCAGCAATTTAAATAACCCTCCTGTCCTTACAAAATGAAGGATAATCAGGATCTGAAGTGGCAGCTATATTTTCTCTTTTGAATCTACTATTTAAAAAAAAAGATGATATACAGAATCCATGACAGTCCACTAAAAAATCTTTATTTAAAATAATATTACAGTTTTACATTAAAAGATGGTCCTTTTTACAGTATTTCACATTCCCTAATACAGTGACAGAATGAGCCAGATAATCCCAGAGCTCACATCCTTCCCTTGTGATGTGCATTATCCTTTTCAATCCTCAAGAGTATTAGGAAGATGATCAAAACTAACATCCTAAAAAGTACTCTAGTGGTATCACAGCAATAATGTATCACGAGGCAATTGTTTGAAATAGAATATGAGCTTTTTGAGAGACAGGAATGTCTTGTTTTGTCTTTGTGTCACTAGCACATAGTGCTTTGCAGAGGATAAGTACTAAATGTTTTCTAAATTAGGTGTCAAAAGCTCCATATTCATATTCTGAAAATGTTAATAAATTCTTTCTTTTCTAGCAATGCATAGCCTTATCAACAACTCCTTTGACAGCCTTTTTCTCAGCAACTAAAAAGAATATAAAGACCTAAAATCATAATATATTAGAGAGGAAAGAGAACATGTCCAGTCCCTTCTGATACAAATGATGAAACAGAGGCCTAGAGTGATCAAGTGAGTCAGCAAGGGTGTTGCTTCCACTCAGTAGCAGTGCTACGATATAAGTTCCAAAGAAATATAAATGGATAGAACATTAGACTATTGGAATTGGAAGGGACCTTGAAAAATTCCTGGTCTGACCTCCTCATTTACAAAAGAGTAAGGTTATATTTAGAGATCTGAAGAGCAACCCTATAGTTAATACTTTTTTGTTATCATGTTTGACAAACCTACTTGAGTCTAGGTTGATTAGGTTTTTAGGTTACCAAATGGTGCTCATTAGTTCAAGGTCAATGATTTATATCCTCAGAACAGTTTGCATTTCTTTTCAGAGGAAGAAAAATTGTGTCATCGCTTTAGGATGGAGTTTCCTTGTCAGAGAGTCCCTTGTGCCCATGAAATCTTGAGTTCCGTTCTTATTCCCATCCATGGCAACCAGATGATCAGTTAGTTAGCACTCTTAATGAAAGCTGTTACTCACCAAAGAAACTTAACAAGAGAAGGGGGATAGTTTAGCATACATATATATTTCTCCTCTATTAGAAAAATAACTGAGTGAATCATCTACCAAACTTTGAAGTCACAAGAGCCCTTTTAAAATTCAGGTAATTTATTATAGTGCACTAAATGGTATTATGGTGTCCAAAAAATTTTTTTTAACTAAGCACTCAATAACAGGGAATTATTCAGGTGTTCCTCTTGACTTCCACAGTGTCCTAATCTGTGAAATGGGGATACTTTTACTAGTACTGACATTACTACTACTACCAGCACTACTATTACCCTACTGTTACTACTACTAGTACTACTACTGTGCTATTACAAAAAGCCCTGGTCTAAGATAGCCATAACTATCTTGTCTGCCATATTATGCCATGATCACGAGGACAATGACAATGACGATGACAATGATGATGAAAGCATTCTTCACAGAATTTGTTGGAAGCATCAAATGAGATAGTACATGTGTGTTAAAAACCTTAAAATATTATACAAAGTCAGTTATCATTACCTATACTGTATATACTATTTGAGGGGAAAAAAGGATTTCTTTGTTATAAACTTATCTGTCTATGAGCAAATGTTTATTTAATGCCACTATATATGCTTATGACTGTCTTCATGGTGATGTTGGAGTTTCAAAAAAAGTAAAAGTATGGCTTCTGCTCTTAAGGAGCTTGCCATATTAGTATTGATAATAGCTGACATTTATGTTGCCTTTTATAGTGTACAGAGTGTTTTGGTTTTTTTTTTAAAACCTCTTTAGAGTAATATGTTGTTGTTAGTTGGGTCTGACTCTTTGTGAGTCCATGTGGGGTTTCCTTGGCATAGATATTTGAGTGGTTTGCCATTTCCTTCTCCAGCTCATTTGACAGATGAGGAAACTGGGATAGACAGGGTTAAGTGACTTTCCCAGGGTCACACAGCTAGTGTGTGAGTCCGGATTTGAACTCAGGTCCTCCTGATTCCAGACCCAACACTCTATTCACTGAACCACCTAGCTGCCCCTTTAGAGTAATGTAAAACCTTTTTCTTAGGGATGAGAACACTAAGTCTTAGAGAGATGGAGTAACTTGTTCAGCATCACATTGGTGAGTCAGTGGCACAGCCATAACCTTAAACCAGGTCTTCTAGGGTCCAATTCAGGGCTTCTTCATCACTTGATTACAACTTCCTCATAACATAGTTGGAGAGACACATAGGAATAAGTAGCAGACATCTGGCTACTAAACTACAAGACACTGACTCAAAGAACAGTAGGTTTTCCAAGAAGAGACAATCCACGAGGAGTTCCAGAATGGGAGAAGGGTCGATATGGAATGGTGCCAGAATGGAAGAGATCAATAGCTATCATGTCTTCCTGAAGGCTTTCCTTTCTTAGACTAAACAATTACAGGTCCTTGGATTGATCCTCCCATGATGTCTTCCCTATCCTGTTCACCCTCCTCTAGGCGTTCTCCAGCTTATCAATGTCCTTCCAAAGTTATAATGCTCTGGCCTAAATCTAATTTTTCAGTATTGACCAGGGCTAAGTATAGCAGAACTGTCAGTTCCTTCATTCAGAACACCATGGTTCTCTAAATATCGTCTAAGACAAAGCTTCTTAAACCAGGGGTCATGACCCCACATGGGGTCGCCTAACTCAATGTGGGGGTCACAAAATTTGGCACTAAGTGTTTGATTTGTATACCCATTTTATATACCTATATACCTGAAGTTGCATACAAATTTCTTAGGTGAAAAGGGGTTGCAAGTGGAAAAAGTTTAAGAAGCCCTGGTCTAAGATAGCCTTGAACTATCTTGCCTGCCATATTATGCCATTGACTTGTACTGAACTCAGAGATTTCTAGGATGTGTGTGTGTGTGTGTGTATGTGTGTGTTTATGTAAGTGCATGCTTTTGTGCACATGTGTGGACATGAATGCCTACTGGAACACTCATGGGCATGTATGTCTTAATAGGAGAAAAGATATAATAAGAACCCGTATGGGTTGGGGAGTGCATTCGAGAAGGTAGATCTAGTACCTTATAGGACAGATAGGAATTCAGGGATGTGATAGGAGGAAGTCAAGTCTTGGTGAGAGCCAGAAGATGGAAGGAGGTCCAAAATGAAGGATGTGTATTACTTATAGAATAGAAATTCTACACTCCAAGGGGAGGGGAAAGGAAAGGAAATAAGCATTTATTGAGCACCTGCTATGTACCAGATACTGGCCTAAGTGCTTACAAATATTATCTAATTTGATCTTCATGGTGCTCTTATGAGTTAGATGCTGTTATAATCTTCATTTTAGAGTCAAGGAAACTGAGGACAAAAGGCAATTAAGTGACTTGCCCAGGGTTACTCTAAAGTGTGAGGCAAGAGTTGGACTTAGGTCTTTTGGACTCCAGCACCAGCGCTCTATCCACCGTGACCTCTAACTGCACGTAAACAGCTGAAATGAGGCATGGAAAGCATAATCATTGATGAGGATGCAGACAGAATTACTGAGGTAAGTTCCAGAGTGAGAAGGAAGTTGAGTCATGTTGTCACAGTTTGAAGGGGGAATATTGCATGACTGGCCTGGTCTCAAATAGAGGCCCTGAAAAGAACTCACCATTGAAAGAAGGGCACAGCCTTGGCAGAGGGATGCTCCAGGGTAAGAAAATCACTGAGAGAGGGCAGCTAGGTGGCACAATGGATAAAGCACTGGCCTTGGATTCAGGAGGACCTGAGTTCAAATCTAGCCTGAGACATGACACTTATGAGTTGTGTGACCCTGGACAAGTTACTTAACCCTCATTGCCCGGCAAAGAAACAAAACAAAACAAAAAAATGAAATGAAAAGAAAGAAACTCACTGAGCCATGGTGCTAAAGTCTAGAAAGTCAGAAGCACAGCTGGGAGGTGAAACGCCCTCTAAAATTTTATTCCATCCCTGGTGGGCAGATCCCTGGTAGGCAGGCAGGTACTGGGCCTATTGCTTCCTCTTCAATGTTCCCACCTACATGGGGAGGGCAGTTATCTTCATAAGTGAGATCTTCAGGCACAGGCAGCCATAAAAACACCTGCCAAAGAGACATGACAAAAGGGTCCTCTGACTCTAACCAAGGGAGGGAAGAGGGAGGAGGAAGAGAAGTCAGGTAGTAGCAATAGCAGCAGCAGTTTGCATCCATACCTCCAGCCCCACCTTGTTCGTGCTCTGCCTTGCCCAGGAGCCCGAGTGGAGATGATTGTGCCTGCTTCAGGGGCACCGGAGACTCAAAAAAGGCCAAGCTGGGGTAGTTGTGTCAATTTTGCTTAGAAATCTAGCCTCAAACAAGCAGCTAGAGGCCTATAGGATAAATTGGAGCTAGGTCTTCCTCCTGGTGCCAATTGCTCCTTTTCTCTTTTTCCTTCCGTACCCTGTGGTTATGGCCCTGTGAGAAAATAATGGGGTTCTGAGGGACCCAGAGAGTCTTACTTGACCTTTCTTAAGGCCAGCCCAGAGTCAGGAGAATTTCAAAGGAAATGTAGATTGACCTTGCTGACTACCTAAAGTTAGTTAAACTCACCTAAAACTACACCTACCTGAAAGCCTTTCCCCTCAGAGGGTCTGTCCTCTGAACTCTGACCTCAGCATGTACTACTCATGGACCACCTTCAAATCCAATAAACCAACAGATTTGAATGATGCTAGCCAATTAGCTTAAAGCAGTGTGTAAGGGCTGCCTCTCCTCCAGACAGCAGAGAGCTTACTGTGTCTCATGCTCTCTCTTGGCTGGAACTTGGAAGAAGCCACCACGCACCTTGCTCTCTCTCCCTTCTATCCTAGGTAGGGCTTCTGAACTTTCAGAGCCACGTGCTCTCTCTTTTTGAATATTTAATATGCAATAATAAATGCCCCAAATTAGTGCTATAGCCTTTAATTTCTAAGTAACAATATATTAGAAACCCCAGCTAAATTCCCTAAAACCTGGTACAGAGATAGGCACCCCCATAAATTTTCTCTCTCTTTCTTTCCTTCCTTCCTTCCTTCCTTCCTTCCTTCCTTCCTTCCTTCCTTCCTTCCTTCCTTCCTTCCTTCCTTCCTTCCTTCCTTCCTTCCTTCCTTCCTTCCTTCCTTCCTTCCTTCCTTCCTTCTTTCCTTCTTTCTTTTGGTGAGGCAATTGGGATTAAGTGACTTGCCTAGGGTCACACAACTAGTAAATGTTAAGTGTCTGAGGCCGGACTTGAACTCAGGTCCTCCTGACTCCAGGGCCGGTGCTCTATCCACTGTGCCACCTAGCTGCCCCTCCTAAATCTTAAAGAATTCTATATATACTAACTAGCCTTATTATTGTCATGAAGGAGTGCTGACTCTGTCACTATTCACCTTTTTTAGACATTCACAAACAACCCATTTCCCCAGGAATCCATATGTAACTCAGTCCTATATAGTTTGCAGAGTTCAGAGATAAGTCACTTTCTATTTATTCCACTGCTATTTCCTCTAATAAAAATGCTGTGCATGAAATATAAGAAAGATCTCACTCTTCCAGCTCTCCATCTCTTACAGATAGAGATGAAGTCAGCATCGTTTAGTAGCAATCAGTCATGCATTTTCCATCTCCCCTTTTCTGTATCTCATAAAAGCAATTCAAGCCAAGGGAAGAGGGCATAGGTTAGCCCAGAAAGCACTTGAAACCACAAAAGACAAATCTAAGAATGTGGAAGAGTGTCTCCATTATTCTGTTTTGCTTTTTGCTAATCAGGTTAATACTAAGTTCAGAGGAAAGCTAAAAGGCCTTCATCAGGTCACGCATGAAGACTCGAGCTAGAACTTATCAACAGCTAATTGGATCATTCTCCACCTTTGATTATAGGTCCTGATGTCCCCTTCCTAGAACCATGATTATTAATAATTTGCTGTTATCTCATTTGTGCTGGAGATTTGTATTCCAGAATTAACACAAATATGAACAGAACATATTTTTTAAAAATAAAATTGTTCAATTTATTTATGTTGTAATAGATTACTTTAATGACTTTATCCAACATTGAAAAAGTATAGAATGTGATCTTCCTATAGTACAATTGTAATGTATATTCTGTATACTGATGTATCTGTTTTTCATCTTCCTTTCAAACCCTATTAACAGAACTAAGGCTATGGTTAAGAGGCCCATTCCTTTTTTACCCAGGAAATTAGGAGAAATAGCTTTGTGAATCTACCTATTAATAGGTTAATTAATTGATTAATTAAACAAGTGCTAAATGTATATACATATAGATAGATAGATAATATCTGTGTGTTGCAATTGTAACTGGAAACCTTATAATGATATTTGTATTAAAGTAGGAAAAATAATTCATTATAAGCAACATTTTCTATTTGCAGAACATTCCCTTTCTAGACTATAGGGATTTCTAGACTATATAGATTATGTGGCTTTTTGGGGGGGCGAGGCAATGAGGGTTAAGTGACTTGCCCAGGGTCACACAGCTAATAAGTGTCAAGTGTCTGAGGCCGGATTTGAAAATAGCTGTTTTCCTTTCCCTATTATCTTCATAAAGAAGAAATGTTAAGTCATGAAATTCAGTTAAACAAGCATTTATTAAGTACCTAGTATAGGCAGAACATGTTGTAGTTAGCAGAGAGACACTTTTGAGCATAATGTCCTATTAACAATTTTATTCTGTCATTGTTCTACTTTTCTGATTTTGGTGGGGAATTCATTATCCATACTTTCCTTCTGCCCGAGTGTATTTATTATACCCCTGCCACACTTTTACTCCTTTTTATCCTTAATTATATTTCTGCCCCAATGCATTCCTTTTTGAGGTTTCTAGATTTCCACAGAGTTGGATATCTTCTTCACTTCTGTTCTACTTCTCTCATCATTTTTTTTGTTTTTGTTTTTGTTTTTTTTAGTGAGGCAATTGGGGTTAAGTGACTTGCCCAGGGTCACACAGCTAGTAAGTGTTAAGTGTCTGAGGCCGGATTTGAACTCAGGTACTCCTGACTCCAGGGCCTGTGCTCTATCCACTGCGCCACCTAGCCGCCCCTCTCTCATCATTTTTATCACATTTTCTTTCTGCCTGGCCACAAAATGTCAAAAACAGTGAGTTAGTTCCCCAAAAGGTTAGAGTTCAGGGAGGTATATTTCAGCTTGCCATAAGGGGAAAAAAGGCTTTTAAAAAAAGAATGGGCTGGGATAACTAAGTGGCACAGTGGATAGAACACTGGCCCTGGAGTCGGGAAGACCTGAGTATAAATGTGACCTCAAACATTTATTGCTATGTGACCCTGGGCAAGTCACTTAACCCTGATTGCCTCACCCTACCCCATACCCACCCCCCAAAAAGAATGGACCAAAAAATTGAATGGATTATCCTAGCTGGATGTAGGAAGAATGAATTACCAAATGACTGGACATCTTTAAGTATAAGCTGGATATTGCACATTAGGAGATTGGGTTAGATGTTCAGTAACTCTCCTTCTGACTCTACAATTCTATGATTTTCTCTTCTTTGAAAAGTCACTTAACAGAGACACCTAGCCATCTCAGTGGACTCCACTGGGCCTGAAATCAAGAAGACCTGATTTCAAACCCAGCCTCAGACATTTATTAGCTGTGTGATCCTGGGCAAGTCTCCAGTTTCTTTAGTATAAAGTGGGAATAATAATAGCACATACCTCCCAAAGTTGTTCTGAGCATCAAATAAGAAATCCTTGCAGGGTGCTTAGAACAGTGACTGGGACATTATTTCCTTGGGACTTAATTTTCTTCTCAATGACTTCTCTTCATATAAGTGTTGTAGTAAGACTTAATCAACAACCTGAATCCCAGCCACTGTATAAGCTTTTGATATCAAAAGGTTGTTATATTTAATAGCTTCAGTGTTTTTTTAATTGCAAAACACTTTCATAGTCCTGCCCTTCTCTTCTTTACTGATGTTTGGTAATGCTTAATTGATATTGTGGTTATATATTCATAAGTCAAGAAGTGATAGAGGATGTATAGACATTTATATATTCTCCCTTTATCAAGGAACCTCTTGCTTGCATTTTGTTTTTTGTTCTGGTAATGTTATATAAAGCAGCTCAATAAGAGGTCAATGTGGAACAAGGCTGTAACATTGAAGAGGATGATTTGGCCATGGGTACTTTGTTTTCTTTTTGTAGACAAATAACCAAAGATTAAAATGCAAAGGAGGGAACTTTGTAATTGCAGTAATTTGAATTGTCTCAAAATCATCAAATTTTAAGGTAATTTTTACTTTTTAAGCATATGAAAACAGGTCATTGGAATTTACATTTGAATTGTAAGGTAATGGCTGACAGAATCTCTTTCTTGAGGAAAAAGATAATTCTTAAATATAATGAATCAATTTAACTTTAAAAAAAGCATGTTAGCATCAATTTCAGTCTTTGTAACTACTTTCCCTGAAAAAGGGTATAAATCTGTTTGAGAAATAATTATTAATAACTGATGTCTTGGGAGAGATTCAGTACTCTCTCCTTCTTTCTTTCCTTTCTTTCTCCCCCACCCTCTACTCCAAGGCCCAGTTATCCTTAAAAATAAGACTACATTGAAATTCCTCATCTTGGTCAGGCTTTTAATCTAATCATTGTGTTCTACTCAGGCTTGGGATGCAGACAGATCTTTTTGTCTAGATAGGAAGGCCTCTGTTCAGGGGGTGGTCTGGTATACCCCTTCATTTTTATATAGCCAACCTCCAAGTTAAGTTAACTAATTAGATTTGATGGCTATTTGATGGACCACCTACAGTTAGAAGGGTATATAAAGTCCATTAACTTTTTTGGTCTTTGGTCAGAGAGAGATGGTCATTGACCATCCCTTTGTTAAAAACCTGTTGGACTTATTAATAAAATCATTAAATTATCCAGAAAGTATGTCTCTTATATTTTTAATCATCACACCTATCTTTGGAAAAGAATCACTTTCTCACACCCAAGTAAGTCAAGAAACTTTGTATTCAACCACTGCACCATAAAGATGTCCCCCTTCAAAATGGAGGTGGGTCATTGTTCAGGAGTATGCCACCAGTTCTTCTGAGTTCTGTGAACTTTTAGGAAATATTATAATAACACAGTAAAATAAAATAGCTTAATTTATTTCCTGGGTATGCAGCTGTTTCCTATAAGCCAGGAGTTCTATAAGCTGGATAAACACAATCATGCGAAGGTAATAACTAGAAAGGTATGAGAAACATTTGTTTGTTTAAAGGATTATAACTCTTTCCTCATTTGTCAAATGAAGGAACTGGCTTAGATTCAATACAACTCTACAAATGATTATTAAATATCCTGCATGTAGGCAAGGCACTTTAGTAACCAGAAGGTATCAAAAGATAGCTATGATATATCCCGTATTTTCAAGAACCTTACTGTTTAATAGTAGGTAAAACATGTCCACCAAAGGTGATTTTAGGGAATAATTTAGTAGAATAAAAGCTCAGTGTGAGTGAATATGCAATGTATTAGGCAAAATAGCTAATTTGATCTTGAGGTACATTAAGAAAACTCATTTGAATGCCCATCAAGTGGAGAATGGCTAAACAAGCTGTGGTATATGATGGTGATGGAATATTATCATGCTATAAGAAATGATAAGCAGTATGATTTCAGAGAGGCCTGGAAAGACTTTTATGCACTGATGTTTAGTGAAATGAGCAGAACTAGGAGAATGTTGTGCACAGTGACAGTAGTATTGTTTGATGAAGAACTATACTACTCTCAGCAGTACAATGATCCAAGACAATCTCTGCTTAGCTTTTTTTTTGGGGGGGGGTGAGGTAGTTGGGGTTAAGTGACATGCCCAGGGTCACACAGCTAGTAAGTGTCAAGTGTGTGTGAGGCTGGATTTGAACTCAGGTCTTCCTGACTCCAGGGCCCATGCTCTATCCACTGCGCCACCTAGCTGCCCCGATCCAAGACAATCACAAAGGACTAATAATGAAGCATACTATCCATTTCCAAAGAAAGAACTTGTCTTGATTGAACACAGGATGCAGCATGCAGCATTTTCTTTAATTTTTTTCTTTTATTCAAGTTTCCTTATGCAAAACAACTAATATGGTAATGTTTTACATAATTGCACATGTATAACCCACATCAGATTGCTTACCACCTTAGGGAGGGAGGAGAAAGGAAGAAAAGGAGGGATAAAATTTGGAATTCCAAACTTTAAATAAAAATGTTATTAAAAAAAAGAAAAATATTTTCAGGAATAGGGAAATTATAGTTCCACTATAGTCTTATATTCATTAAGTAGACAGTGAAGAGCTACTGAATAAATAAATTGTGTAGTTAGAGCTGTAGGGAGATTACTTGGGAAGTATGTTTGGAGTATGTTTGGGAAATATGTTGGAAAGTATGTTGTGAAATATGGCTTGGAGAGGAGGAAATAGAATCATCTAGAATCAAAAAGACCAATTAGAAGTCTATTACAGTAGGTGAAGCTTAAAGAATTGAGGCTCTGACAGCAAGGTAATGGCAGTGGAAATGGAAAGGAGGGGACAGACACAGGAAAGAAAGCCCAAATAGAATCAACAGGACTTGGCAACTTTTTGAATATGTGATGTGAGACTAAAAATCTGTGTGCCTGGGAGGATAGTACTTAATCTTTAATAGACTAAAGCTGTACAAAGACTGTTGGGACACCCTGTATATCATCCAGGAAATGCATGATTGAGAAAGGAGGTGGGCTGGTCTTATTTCAAGAGCTAGAGGTAATGTGTACATAGCTTGCTTCCTGCAGTGGCACTTCTTAAATGTTAAGACCATCTTTAGGTTGAGTAGATACTCTATCAGGAGGATATGGGCAAAATTCACACAAGATGAGAAAATGTGAATTATATTCTATACATTGGGGAAAGTTCCCACAACCTAATAATATTATAGATACATTGAAATTCTGATTTTTAGATAAAGCATGAAATTATCTTGAAATTCATAAAGAAAGTAACAGAGTGGGGCAGCTAGGTGGTACAGTGGATAAAGCACCAGCTCTGGAATCAGGAGGACCTGAGTTCAAATCTGTCCTCAGACACTTGACACTTACTAGCTGTGTGACCCTGGGCAAGTCACTTAATCCTCATTGCCCTGCAAAAAAAAAAAAAAGAAAAGAAAGTAACAGAATTATTTTTTAAAAAGGTTAATCTTCCCCTTCAGGGTTCTAACCCCTGAAGAGTTAGGGCTAATTCTCTAATGCCGTCTGCTTGAGTTCATAACAGTGTGCTTCCCTGTCAAGATTATGAATTGAGAATCATTTAGTTATCCATTCTTAAGTAGTTTTTAGAAGGTGTTATTAACTAATTTGGTATAGTAAAAATAACTAACTAAAAGCAACCCCCCCCCAAAGTGTGTGACACACTTTTGCACAAGCACATATAGAGTGCTAGGGACATTAGACTCCAGCTTAGAAAGCACATTTTGCACTGAAATAATCCATAGTGCTTGGTTGCTGGAAGTACTTTGTCATTCAGGACGTGCTCAAGGATTTCTACTTAAGTATAGGGAATCTGCATCCATTTTTCCGTGTTTCCCAATTTAGACACTTCAATTATTATGAAATGTCATTCAAGATCAAAGGCCTTTTGGTCTCTGGTCTAAGGTCTATGATTGATTGATTAAGAGTTAAAATATTAAGGTTAAAATGGGATGGGGTGGTTTCAACTCCATACTTACCTTTTATTATTGTTTAAGTGGAGAAAATATGTCTGCATCATTTGAAATTTTTGCCTATTCTTTTCTCCTGAATACTGTCTTGTCTGCTTGTCTGGATGATCCTGATAGAGCCTTCTCTTTGACTTTTTTTTCCTGACTGTTACTCCTCAGTCTCCTTTCCTAAATGATCTTCCATATCCTACATCCTAATTGTGGTTGCACATCCAGTTGCTATCCTGGGCTCTATTCTGTTCTCTTTCTATACTTTCTCTCTTGGTGACCTCCTAAGTTCTTATGGATTCAATTGTCATCTCAACAGAGCTGATTCTTAGATCTATCTATGTATAAAACCCTAATTTATGTCCTGAGTTCCACACCTCTGAATCACCAACTGCCCATTGGACATTTTGAACTGGATGTTTTCATGTCCATCTCAAACTCCACATAGCAATAAGAACTCATCATCCCCCCCAAACCCACAACTTTTCTCAGCTTCCCTCTACCTATCACAAGCAACACTATCCTTCTAATCATCCAGCTTCACAATTTGGGAGTTATCCTGGACACCTCACTCTCCCTCACCACATGTATCCAATCAGTTGTCAAATCTTGCCAATTTAACCTTCACAATGTCTTTCATATGTCTTCCTTTATCTCTATTCCCCTAGTCAACACCCTAGGTCAGATTCTAATTTTCTCTTTCATAGAGATTATAATGACATTCTATTTGGTCTCCTTCCCTTGAAGTTATACAGCCAAACTGGTATTTTTGCTATTCTTCGCATACAATATTCCATCGATTGTGTTTGTAAATACATTGCCCCTTCCCCAACTGCCTAGGAAATATAAATTTCTCACCTCTGTTTCTTAGATATCCCTGATTTCTTTTCTTTTCTTCTCTTTTGTTGGGGGCAGGGCAGTGAGGGTTAAGTGACTTGCCCAGGGTCACACAGCTAGTGTCAAGTGTCTGAGGCCAGATTTGAACTCAAGTCCTCTTGACTCCAGGGCTTTATCCACTGCACCACCTAGCTGCCCCCCTGGTTTCTTTCAAAGTTAAACTTAGATGCTACCATCTACATGGGACCATGCCTGATGTCTTCCACCTAGTAATGCTGTTACCCTTCAAAAAATTCCCTTGATTTCATCTACAGTTTCTATATACTCATAGGTGTACATATTGT
Source organism: Dromiciops gliroides (assembly GCF_019393635.1). Classification (NCBI taxonomy): domain Eukaryota; kingdom Metazoa; phylum Chordata; class Mammalia; order Microbiotheria; family Microbiotheriidae; genus Dromiciops; species Dromiciops gliroides. The sequence goes on along the minus strand of NC_057864.1, from coordinate 392,826,879 downwards.
CGCCTGGCAGAATCTAAACTCTTAAGGAGAAGCATTCATTCATTTTTTTGTCTTTGTCTCAGTGCTTAGTACATAAACTAGAACATAGTAGGTATTTAATGAATGCTTGTTGATTGATTGTTGATGGAAGTTAGTTGTATTTGGTTAAAGATTCTGATTTTTGTGATTAAGAAAAAATTTGTTGTTGGATAGTGAATCAGTCAATTTGCATCATCATAGAATTAACCAAGAATCAGTGGCTTTTTTTCTGTTACTATGAAGATAAACACTTTTATAGCAAGAGTCACTCTGACAACTATTGTTCCTGTGAAATTAATATTTTGAGTCAGGCTAAGTGCTGTGTTGACTAATCCCCTACAGACACCTTGCTGAAACAGGAGCCTGTGGTTTTTCTTCCTGCCTCATGCCCATTTGGCAACCACACCCTTGATATAAGCCTGCAAATGTCATCCTGGAGCTCTATGTTGTTCAACACTTTCTGCCAGAAATTGCTATTTTAACTATCTGATTGCTTTTCACTTTTCTTTTTCTTTCATTTAAAAGGGTATATATTGAACTTCCTCTCTTTGAAAATTTCCTTGAATGTGTGATATTCTTCCCTTTCCCCACCTTCATTTTCAACCCCCAATGAATATTTGAGATTAAGAAATATATTTTCCCAGCATTACTCCTTCCTCTTTCTTACCACTACTATTTTTTCTCCTTTTGACCTTGAAACAAGGCTCCATCAAAAGTTTGTTGAATTCGTTAAACTCTTGTCAAGGGAGGTTTCCTTGAGTAAAATATACTTTTCTACTTTTCTAATGCAGATAAAGTATTAAATTAAGGGAGTGACTGGCTTCCTGCCACTGAATGAGGAGAGAAGAAATCTTGCTCTTGTTTAACTGCTTCTTACCTCCCCCTTCATGTTCTTCCCTTCATCCCTGATCTCTTGTGTTGAGGTGCTATTGATCCCCAAAAGCGCTACTAGTTTTTGTTTTGTTTTGGTAAAATACTGTTAGTGGGCTGAAGTTAAAACCTTTTCTTTCCCTGAAGCAAAAGGACTTCAGTGACTATGTGTGGATGTGAAAGGAAAAGGATTCCTACATTTGAGCCTCACTTATCATTTGCATATCATCTTTCTTCCCTCCCTCTTTCTATCTCAGACTACTCATGTGGCCTTGTTTAAAACAGTTTTGCTCTGAACAGTGGGGAATTTCTCAATTAAGAGAAAAATATGTTGAAGTGGATTGATATTTAACCTTGGATGAGTAATTGTTCTTTAGTAAATTCAAATGATTCTCTCAATTAAGATCAAAGTTTGTTGGAAGATCTAGACCTAGGTTCATTCCTGCTCTCCAAATTCCTATAACAACTATCCTCTTTCCCTCTTTTACACATGCTTCTTTTAGATGTAAGTATTAAGAAACATGGGAAATTAATCTGATCAACACAGGCATATCCTTTTGACAATCATCATTTGATTCCTATATTAGCAATAATTATTATAAGGTATAAATTGTTCTTTGAGATCAATGTTATAAATGGAAGATAGAAGCAAAGTTATAGGAGTGTTTGGCAATATTATAATTGGGTTTTGGTTGTAATGTGTTAATGATATTTTGAAATAATTTAGGACAAGAAAATTGCTATTTGGGGGCAACTAGGTGGCTCAGTGGATAAAACACTGGCCTTGGATTCAGGAGGACCTGAGTTCAAATCCAGCCTCAGACATTTGACACTTAACTAACTAGCTGTGTGACCCTGGGCAAGTCACTTAACCCTCATTGCCCTAAAAAAAAAAAAAAAAGAAAATTGCTATTTTCAAGTTTTTGTGAAACCACATTAGGCCACCTACACTGAGATCCTGCTCTAATCCTTAACCATAATGCCAAGTTGATCCAATCTATAGATCACCTATAAATGATTTGGATTTTGCCATGAAATTCTATTCTAAGTTAAGACATTCTTATCTATTGCAATGAGGAAATGTGGCAGAAGACAAGGGCTTTTTGCTTTAGGTGATGGATAGTGAACCAAGAGAGGTTGGGTAACTTTGTAAAGGTCACACAATTAATTACTACAGTGGTAAAACCAGGACGAGAACCAATGGTTTTCTGGCCCTTCTACTCCAATGATTCCCACCATACCATGCTGCCTTTTTCCAAAGACACTCAATTGGATTTTCTTTTAGGCATGCATTATGCATATTATCTGATCAACTTTCATTTTTGTACAGTTTTTTAATTAGCCATTATTTTGTATTCTTCTGTAAATTAAGATTTCACCCACATTCCCTGCTTTTATAAAAGAATCTGTGTGACTCCCACGGGAACAACCTTTTACTACATGTTTCTAATTATGATCACTGTAATTCCTTAATGTTTTTCTTAACATCAGATATTTGGAAAACCTCCAGGAAGTTCAAAGAAGAAATAAAGCAAACACAACTGTAACTTGTAGAAATGCAATCATAAATTAAATTATCTTCCAACAGTGGGCTAGACAGGAGTGGTAGCTTAGAAAACACCTGTGCATGGGACTTACCTTCCAGATTTACTATACATAAGGTATGGAGTCCTTGGGCACCTTAAGTAAGTCTCTTACCTTTATTTAATTTTTCTGTCCACAAAATTGGGGGCAGGGGAGTGTTAATCCCTCTCTATTCATGGGATAAAATCCCCACATTTTACAGATGAGGCAATTTAGTCACAGAGAACTTAATTAACTCAAGCAACACCATACAACTGGTAATTATCTGAGTTAGGATTTAAACCAAGTTCTTCCTGACTCTAAGACCAGTTCTCTATCTAGAGCTACCTCTACTAATTCTATTATCATATGAATCTAGTGAGATAAAGTATGTGAAAGCATTTTTTATAAACTCTACAAGAAATGTAAAGATTTATTTTAAAAGCATTTAGAATGGTAGACTGATAGAGTTGCAAAATGAAGACTTAAAGATCACTTAACCCTGTTTGCTCTTGAGGAAACTGAGGCCCAGAAAGTTGCCCTCTCTACACATCTTGTTCCACAGATATGACTAGATCTCAACTCTCTTGGCTGAAAAACTTTGTTTTATTTTGTTTTCCAGTGACTCCCTCCTTTAAAGCGTTTTGTATATGCTATCAAATATAAAGGATTTAGTGTTACTTGGGTTGGACCTGTGATTTCATTTGTATAGGAAACTTGTTAGAGCAACAGTTCTCAAAGATTGGTCTTGGGTGCCCAGTTATCCCTTCAGGGGGTCCATGAAATCAAAATTATTTTCACAATAATGCTAAGACATTTTCATTTCTCATATTGTATCAATAGTTATAACCCACATAAACAAAATCTTTTTGGTTAGGGGTCCTCAATTTTTTAAGAGTCTAATAGGTTCCAGAGACCAAAGAATTTGAGAACCCTTGCCCTGTAGTAGTGCAGACTATCCCCTTCTATGAAATTCATAGTTTTATAGAGTTGCCTGGGGCAATGAAAAATTAAGTGACTTACCTTGGGTTACACTGTCAGTATGTATCTGAGATGAGATTGGTCTTCCTTACTCTGAGGAAGGTAAACTACTGCTAGCCTCTTCACTATACTACCTCTCAATGGACCTAATGTAGCAAGTAATAATTCAGGGGGTATTCACTCAGGGGGGGGCATTCCTATAGGACTACTGGTTTATTTTTACATCCTGAAACTTTCAGGTATCATAATTTTAACACATCAACATCAAAATCTTGAGTACTCTTATTGTTCATTGAAATTACATGCATGGCACCTTTTTTTTTTTTTAAAGATGTGTGAAGACTGTCTTTGTGAAGTGGCTCTCACTTAGGAAGCAGTGCAGTTGGTCAGCAAGCAGGGGGTAGGACCAAAGAATGAGAGAAATAATGGCAGCACATTTAACGGAGGCGTTGCTATAGCAATGCCTAGAGGATAATGCTGCTAAGCTGGTTGGAGGTTTCCTTGGTGAAAACCTGTGTTTGGTTTGGATCCTGATTGAATTAGGGCTGCTTCCAAAACTCAGGAGAACAGGTGGAATATGTTGAAAACAGACTTTAAGACTCACTGCAAGATAAAAGGTACTGTTTTTCTCTCTGTATGTAGTTTCCTTTCATTCCGAATTCCAGTCATAAGCTTAGATAAGTCATGTGAAAAACCCAGTGTTATGATGTGTACCAAGCTTTAAAAATGAATTCTCTCTCTGGTTTGATAGATGTTCACGTCTGTTAAATGGGATTTTACTTATTGGTGGTGGAACTGACACTAATTTTATTCTTACGAGATTTGAATACCTGAAATCACTATGAAGAAAAACCCTCATTATGAAAAATAGAAAGAATTTTTCTTTGAAGCAGGATAAAATCTGTTATGGATATAAATCTGGGTGACTTTTAGATATTTCTGTGTTTTTTAAAAAAAGTTATAAAATGTTCATATAAAAGTGTGCTTCAGACAAAGATGAAAGTCATCTTTAAGAATTCCCTGGATAATGGAGTGAAGTATGTTTAGCACTATAAAGTTATCATTAATTTTGTTTCTAATATTATCACTTGGCAATTTTTTTGCATGTACCATATGGAAAAACATGTATACTTCTGTATATATCACATATGCACATTATGTGGATACACATGCGAATTCAGTAGAATTATTTCACTTGTGAAATTAGTAGTATAGAATTATTTTAAGTTGATGTTTAAGCTTTTATTGAGTATGGAATTTCCACAGTTTACTTTTTTCCCTATTATTAAACTGAAGCAGAGAACTCAAAATGATCATTTATCAGGTTACATCTATATTTGGACTGTGGAATAAACAGACCCAGATACTTTCCAGTGCCTGACTATAAAGGTAGGGGCATCTTCCTTCATCCGCCTCATTTTCATTTGTAGATAAATGGTCTCCACAAAAGTAGAGTGTTGTGAACCAAAGTATTTGTCAGGTACCTTTCTGGAGAAGTTTTAAACCAGTTCTGATCAACTATTTTGTTGTTCAGTCATTTTCAGTTGGATCCAACTCTTTGTAAACCCCATTTGAGGTTTTCTTGGCAAAGATACTGCAGTAGCTTGCCATTTCCTTTTCCAGCTCATTTTATAGATAAGAAAACTGAGGCAAATAGGATTAAGTGACTTACCCAGGTTCACACAGCTAGAAAGTGTTTGAGGCCAGATTTGAACTAATGAAAGTGAGTCTTCCTGACTCTGGGCCTGGCACTACTCTATCCATTGTACATCTAATTGCCCCTGATTGAATCTATAATTCCAGTTAATAAAGACATCATAAATAATGTGGATAAATCCTAATTCATCTTAATTTGTTCAGTTGACTAAATTTGGAACATAGTTTTTGACTAAGTAAAACACTATACTTCATTTTCATTAATATTTTTCTAAAATATTTATTTTCATAATGCATGCCCATTTTTTGCTACTATAAAGGCAATGTAGCAAAATAGAATGAGTTTGGTTCAAATTATGCCTGAGACACTACGTAGCACTGGACATGTCACTTTAACTCTATGTACCTCAGGAAACTCTCTAAGACTTATCAACTAAATGAGCCATTTTCTATCTTTTTTATTTTAGAGCCCTTTTATACATTTTAATAATCATTGAGGACCCCATAGAGCTTTTATTTATATGGGTTATATCCTGATATATGAGTCAATATTTCCCCTATTAGAAATTAAAAGTGATAAAATTTTAAAGTATTTATCAATTCCTTTAAAATAATAAATCACCAGTTGTCCTGATCTATATCTCACCACTGGACCCAGATGGCTCTGGAGGAGAGAGTGAGGCTGGTGACTTTGCACAACCCTGCTTCACTTAAGTCCAATTCACACAAGTCATGACACTACCTCCCAGTGTCATGGTTCCTTTCCAGAACAAATCCATTGCATCCTATCATAATATGATATTTTCCAAAATAAAGTTTAATGAGGAGTGGCACCATTTAATATATTTTCACAAACCTTTAAAGAAAAAACTGGATTTTTGTATTTGCTTCTGAGTTCAGTCTGTTGTATTATTTTATTTTGGTTGTAGTGTCTGAAAAAAAACTGGCCTTACAGCAATATAAATTGGAAAAGGCGGGATTATTTCAATAGGCAAATTATTATATCTTAGTATGAAAACAGTTCTGAATCTCAGGCTCACTGGAAAGGTCTTGAGAGTTGGACCATACTTTGAGGACTGCTATACTAAATCATAACTGGTATGTTGGTGAGGACAGTTTAGAATCAGAGATCTTTCATGTATACTTTTTCCCTCCATCAATTACTTCTGAGATAATTTAAATTATCCATCAAAAATGCTATATAGATTCTTCTTAGTTTGAGTGCTTCCTGCCCCAGTTTTTCTGCCTCCCATCATGCTGTACTCAACTCACTTCTCAGTGAGTAACCAGGATATATCACTGGTTATTATTTGCTTGTATTTAGAATTCTGCATTCAGGTCAGCTTCCTACTTTAGTTTTATATATACTGGAAAAGAACAAGGGTTAGTACCTGCTTTGCCAGTAGAGAGAGAAGGCTCTGCTTTCTGGAATTTCAATTCAATCTGATAAGTATTTCTCAAATGCTTGTGTTGAGAAATCTTTGCTAGACATTACAGTAATATAACATTTACATAGGTCACATGGAATTTACAATCTTATATGATATGAACACAGATAATTATAAATTATAATAACATATTGGTGCCTTTGAGAAGTCATAAGCAAAGTGCTGTTTGAGTCAAGTGAAGTCATTAAGGACAGGGATAGTCAGAGAAAGATTCATGGAAGAAGGAACTTTTGAGTTGCCCCCAAGAATTGGCGAGAGGCTGTGTGGTGTACTGAATAGAGGCATTATGATCAGATAAATCTGGGTTCAAGCCCCACATACTGACTGTTACACTGGGAATATCACTTAATGTAATACTGTATAAATTACAAAGAGGTATTAATGTATATTGGGAAATTCCTACAACCATGAAATCACAGGGTTAGTTTGAAAAAAATAATTGGTAGGATTCAGTAAGTGAAGAAGAAGAAGGTGGAAGTATAAGGAATTAATTATAATTTAGGGTTTCTATGACTCCATCTTTGGCTAAAATCGAAACCCCAGTGCACGCCCGTGCTTGCTGACCTCATTCCGGACACCTGCACGCCTGCATGGGCCTGGCCAAATTATAACAGGGGAAGACATGCCCCGTTAGCATCCAGAAGCTGGTCGGCTTGTAGCTGTAGAGCCACCTGTTAGTTTTGTCAATCAAAGTTTCCAGCCAATTAGCTTGTGGCTGTGTGTGTGGTTGGACCTGTTTTCCGGTTTCATGGAGGTTTTCGGGAGTAAGCCAGGGAGGAGAGAACTCACTCCTGCGTGCCAGAGAGAGGGAGAGAGATGCTGGTGTGGTGGTGAGTTTGTCTATCCCCTTTTTCATTGTCCCTAGCTCTATTAACTTCACTTGTGTTGTAGATTTGTTCCCATTAATAAAACGTTTTTTGTTTTTGTGGGGCAATTGAGGTTAAGTGACTTGCCCAGAGTCACACAGCCAGTAAGTATTAAGTGTCTGAGGTCAGATTTGAACTCAGGTCCTCCTGACTCCAGGGCCGGTGCTCTATCCACTGCACCATCTAGTTGCCCTATGCTTTGTTTTGTTTTGTTTTTAAAGAGGCTGTTAATCTCCTTTCTTACCCCAATATTACAGCGAGCTGCTCAATTAACTCTCCCCATAATAAATTTGGCCCTTACAGAAGGTATTCCTGGCATATAGAGTAGGATCAGTAAAGGCAAAGAAGTGGAAATGGTTTGAGGGAGTGTTATTACATTTTAACTCAAGCTTGGAATGGGAGGAAGGGAGTAATGTGAGATAAGATTGGAAATCTCGAATGATACCAAATTGTGGAAGGTTGTGATATGGATGTGTGACACCCTGATTACAAAATACAAACCATGGAACTTTCGGTTTAACCCATCTGTGCTTTGGACTTAATTCCTGCATCTTCCAAGGAAGGGACTGACCATCATTATTGGGAGGGTTTAAAACATAGTATGAGGGGAAGCTAGGTGGTGCATTGGATAAAGCACCGGCCCTGGATTCAGGAGGACCTGATTTCAAATCCGGCCTCAGACACTTGACACTTACTAGCTGTGTGACCCTGGGCAAGTCACTTAACCCCCATTGCCCCGCAAAAAAACAAAAACAAAAACAAAAAAAACCCAAACAAACAAAAAAACATAGTATGAGCGATGTGGACTATGAGAACAAGGTAGAGAGCAGGGTTGGGAAGCAACTTCCAAAGGTGTCTGGGCCTGAAGATCTTCCTCTATCAATCTTCACAAGTGGCCTTCCTTTTGTATTTCTGTTTGGAGCCTTCCCCCTAATTCCCAGAAAGGTATAAAAGAGGGTGTTTGTTCTTTATTTGTTTGTTTTTGTTGAGGGAAGCTAGGAAGTAAATATGTGGAGGGAAAGTTTGATTTGCACTTATTTGCTTTTTGGATTCTACTGTCCAATCTCTTACTCATTTTTTCTTCTGATTCAAATTCAAGAAGATGAATGTTAACAAAATTAAAGGTCTCTATTTACAGTTGTGAACTTCAAAGGAAATCTAACTGGTAGAGAAGAACTGATAGAGTCTGAAAGCAGATTGAAACATGCTATTTTTCATTTTTTTGTGTGTGTTTTGAGGGGGCTCTGTGTTTTCTTTAACTACATGACTAGTATGGAAATATGTTTTGCATAATTGCACATGTATAACCTATATCAAATTGATTACCATCTCAGAGAAGGGGGAAGGAAGAATTTAGAAACTTGGGAACTCAAAATTGTAAAAAAGGAATGTTAAAAATTGCTTCATCATATAATTGGGAAAAATAATAAAATATTATTAAAAAGGAAGTATAACATAAACAAAATAAGAGCAAAATATTTAGAAACTAGTTTCCTGAATGTAGAAGAATAAATATTTATAACCAAACTTAAATTCTGATAACAAATGAAGATCCAGGGGCAGCTAGATGGCACAGTGGATAAAGCACTGGCCCTGGATTTAGGAGGACCTGAGTTCAAATCTGGCCTCAGACACTTGACACTTACTAGCTGTGTGACCCTGGCCAAGTCACTTAACCCTCATTGCCCTGCAATAAAATTTTTAAAAATGAAAGAGGGGCAGCTAGGTGGTGCAGTGGATAGAGCACTGGCCCTGGAGTCAGGAGTACCTGAGTTCAAATCCGGCCTCAGACACTTAACACTTACTAGCTGTGTGACCCTGGGCAAGTCACTTAACCCCAATTGCCTCACTAAAAAAAAAAAAAATTAAAAATGAAAGAAATGAAGATCCACAAATAAAACAATTTTTTTTTGAAATAGGCTAAAATGAGAGAATATGTAGTTTAAGAGATCACTTCACGATGATCTCATCTTATATTATAACAATTGGTCATAATTAAAATAATGAAGACCATTTTTTTTTAAATAAAGGAATACAGGTGGTGCAGTGGATAGAGCACCGGCCCTGGAGTCAGGAGTACCTGAGTTCAAATTTGGCCTCAGACACTTAACACTTACTGGCTGTGTGACCCTGAGCAAGTCACTTGACCCCAATTGCCTCACAAAAAAATAAAATAATGGCATACATACATAAAGTCCTTTCCATTTGAACAATATTAAATACCCTAAAGATATAGGCCAAATAAAATAAGAGAATAATACAGATATTCCTTCTTTTCCTTCTATTAATCTGAAGGTAAAGAATTGAATCATTAAAATTGAAATGAATTTCCATGTTCAAATAAAATGCTTCACTAAAAGGCATATGTGAGAAAATTTTTCAATATTACCTTCACTTCTGTTGTACTGATGTTGGTAAGCAGTCCCAACAGGAAATGATTGCTCACTTGTGGTAGCTTTCTTGCAAAAGTAGGCAACAAACACATTCTTTGAAAAGTTAGAACTTTCTGTAGCAAGTTGAAAGTTGGGCCAGGGCAGAGTCCATGTTCCTATTCAGAGGCTATGTTCTGCATTTTCTAGTTTAAAATTCAATGTGTCATGCTTTTAATATATGTACTTTATATGAGGTTCATTAATGGAAACAGAATATCTACTCCGGCACGTAGCATGTATAGATGGTCCCTTTTACATATTCACATTGCTTTTCATGTCATGATTGTCATTATTTCATCCATATCTAAAGTCTATTCCAAAAGAAAACAACCAACAAAGTGTATTCCAATACATCTTCTAACCTTTTCTGTGCTTTTGTATAACTTGGGCTAGGAGTCAGAAGATCTATAATGATGGAACATTAGAGATGGAAAGGATCTTAAAGACCATTTAGGTAATTTTGAAAATAAGGTCACTAGGGGCAGCTAGATGGAGCAGTGGTTAAAACGCTGGCCCTGGATTCAGGAGTACCTGAGTTCAAATCCAGCCTCAGACACTTGACACTTACTAGCTGTGTGACCCTGGGCAAGTCACTTCACCCCCATTGCCCCGCAAAAAAAAAAAAAAAAAAAAGAAAAAAAGAAAATAAGGTCACTAAGGTCTAGAGAATTGTTATCTATGAAAGATTATGTATGTGCCACATTCTGACAATACAAAAAAGCAAACTAAAATAACAGTCCTTGAGCTCAAATCCTGAAATAAATCAAACTCATAAGTGGAAGAAAAAAACATCTTTCCTTGAGATAAAGAAAGTCATGAGCCTGGGTCCATATATATGAGTAGATGGATGTTCACCAAGAAAACTTACAGAATGGCTTATACACTTTTAGAAGGAAAAGTGGGGTGGGAGGTCATATGCGGATCAAGGCCTGCTCATAAGGTCTCAGCTGTCCCTGGTAATCTGAGCAAGAAAACCCACTTCATTCTGGTGATTTTACCCTTCATTATCTAACTCACTGCAAATCTTAATGAAAAAGGGATGGATATTTTGTGGTCACTTTTGGTAGCTGTGGCTATTCCAAGCCAGCCTCTGTTTATGGGTGGTTGTTGCCCTTCATCCCTGAAAGAACCAAAATGACATCACTATGTGATGTCACACAAGTTACAGTGTGTCCTATTGTGGCTGATCAGAACAATATGAGCTTGGAATGCTCTACCACAGGTCGGGCACAAATAGCTCACATGAACATTTGGTTTATAAGATAAACAGAACTAAAGATCCCTAGGGTGAAGCCCAGTCAAAGCTAGCTGAGAGTAAAATACCTCAAGAGCAGGAATGCAAGACATTCCTAGCATTAGGTTTTTTTGTTTTGTTTTTTTGTTTTTAGTAGGGCACCTCAGACACTTAACACCCTGGGCAAGTCACTTAACCCCAATTGCCTCACCAAAAAAAAAAAAAGAAGAA